>NW_027361672.1:42047500-42265000 GCF_039654945.1 Dendrobates tinctorius | reverse complement strand
TTGTTCACTTGGTTGGCTGTTGTGAAGGGGTCTCTCTTCACCATGGAGATTATTCTGCGATCATCCACCACTGTTGTCTTCCGTGGGCGCCCAGGTCTTTTTGCATTGATGAGTTCACCAGTGCTTTCTTTCTCAGGATGTACCAAACTGTAGATTTTGCCACTCCTAATGTTGTAGCAATTTCTCGAATGGGTTTTTTCTGTTTTTGCAGCTTAAGGATGGCTTGTTTCACCTGCATGGAGAGCTCCTTTGACTGCACATGTTTCCTTCACAGCAAAACCTTCCAAATGCAAGCACCACACCTCAAATCAACTCCAGGCCTTTTATCTGCTTAATTGAGAATGACATAATGAAGGGATTGCCCACACCTGTCCATGAAATAGCCTTGGAGTCAATTGTCCAATTACTTTTGGTCCCTTTAAAAACAGGGTGGCACATGTTAAGGAGCTGAAACTCCTAAACCCTTTATCCAATTTTAATGTGGCTACCCTCAAATGAAAGCTGAAAGTCTGAACTTCAACTGCATCTGAATTGTTTTGTTTAAAATTCATTGTGATAATGTCTAGAACCAAAATTAGAAAAATGTTGTCTCTGTCCAAATATATATGGACCTAACTGTACATGTGCCCCAGCTATGTACTATGTAATGGCTGTGCCTGACCTTGCAGGATTATGGTCTAATCGTATCACAAGGGCAGGAGAGGAAACAAAAGAGATTATACAAAGTATACATAAATAACAGATTGGGATTGCAGCTGATTATTTTGGTGAGGTAAAACCATTTCACTGCCTGGTTTTATAAAATGTTTTACATCAAAGAGAGAATTATTTGCAATCCCATGCTGTGCTATCTGTATACTCTCTTTGCTTCCTCCCTTGGCTGGAGCTGTGGTAAGATCAGACCAATGTCCTGCACAGTCATACACAGCCATTACACAGTACATCACAGGGGCACATTTATAGGATTATCCCCGCAAAGGAGACATTTCTTTAAAATACATCCAATTGTGGAAATTATTATAAGTCCAAGATCTATTGATCAAAATATACTTGGTTAAACTGCTTTAAGTAATTAAGGAGGTGGAAGTCGATGTTGCTCAAACAGAGGGGACGTTTAGCCCAGGATCTCCAAGGAACCCGTCGCCGGTGGACGGTTCTGCAGTTGACCGCTCACCAACTGCCCATCCCCCCAGCTAGGCAGGCTCAGGTGACCTCCTGCAAGTGGCCCTGGCCAATCTCCAGGCTGGATATGAGGCCACCTAGATAACCTCATGGTAGAACGTCAGCAGGAGCGCAAGCAACAGCAACAAATACTTTAGCTCCAATTCCAGCTGCAGACCCTAGCCTGTCACGAGTCCCCTGAGATCCAGACCCTGAAGCTCTGGGCGGAGGACTTCTCTCTGCTGGACACAGGAGGGGACTTGGGACACTTTTTAGCTGACATGTGAAAAAACTTGAACCCATATCATCTGCCTGAGTAGCAGTGGGTCCAGTTTTTAACCCCTTGCCTCAGGGATAAGGCTCTGGAAATATTTGGGTACCTGCACAGCGAGACTACCCTTAGCTATGAGGACATCAAGCAGGCTCTGGTCCAGCAGTACAACTTGACCCCTTAGACGTACCAGAAGAAGCTCCAGAGTATGCAGCGGTGTTCTGCAGAGAGCTGGGCCGATCACATGCGCACCCTACTGAGAGCAGTTGACCATTGGACCATGGGACTGGAGCTCACCACAATCCAGCAGCTGAAGGAGCTCATTGCAACTGAGCAGTTTTGGGAGAACTGCTTAGAGGACCTCCAGCAGTACCTCTGTGACTGGAAACCAAAAGGGGCCTCTGCAACAGCAACACTTGCTGATGAGTACTCCAACAACAGGACTCCAGAGGCCAAGAAACTTGCTGGCAGGAGAGGGAGTAAGATGAATGCAATGCCTGCTGTCCTGCCTCCAATCCCAAGGGGGCACCTGCTCATGCTTCCCTCTCCATGTTGGTGGGGAAACTTTGACTATTTCACCTCTGCAGACAGCCAGGACACTTCAAAGTCATGTGTCCCCAGCGTCTTGATGGGCCCATCCCTGTCCAAGAAACAGTCAAATGTGTTGTGTGTGGGTGGCGGTGGTGGGATGTCCCTTGACAACCATCAGTCCATCACCATAGGCCAGGCCATGGCAATGGGACTGCAAGACACTGCCGCTGAGATGACTCTTGTGCGGCCTGAGCTGGTGTCCCCACAGGATTTGGTACCCAGGAAAACCCTTGTCATCTCTGGGATTGGAGGCGTCAAACTGGTGCTGCCCATTGCCAAAGTGTATTTGGACTGGGGCGCAGGGAGGGGAGTACGGAAGGTAGGGGTAACCTTGAATACTCCTGCAAGTGTTTTGCTTGGATCAAACTTGGGTGGGTAGTGTACCACTATGTGACCACTGAAGCCGCAAGGCCTGATCCTCCAGACCAAATCATAATGTCCACCCCTGTTGGTGTCAATTTGATTAATGTGCCTACCGATGGGGATGTGGAGTTGGGTAATGTACTGTGTCCCACTCCTCTCAGAGGAAGGAGTTTAATCAAGCCAGCTGTGATAATGCCTCTGAGTGTGGCCAGCAGGTCAGCTGGAACAGTTTGTCCTGTGAAGTTGTTACAGAGGTGACAGACAGAGGGCAGACAGCTGCAGAGGGGAAGCATGCAATTGAGGGCAGGGTGGTGCCAAGACAGGTAGGGCTCCCAGATGAGGCTAGATTGCAGGGTTCCTTCACAACTGGAATGTCAGAGGGCCAGGTTAGTCAATCTGGACCAGCAACTTGGTCAGAAGTAGAGGAGAAACAGGCATTACCCACAGTTGCAGGGACCATGGCCACTGTCACACGCAGTGGTGGTGCTGAGACCCCTTTGGCGTCAGATGGCTTCCCACCTTCTGAACAAGTGGCTGTCGGATCAGACGGAAGCCAGGAGACAAGTCCCGTGGAACTG
This sequence comes from Dendrobates tinctorius, assembly GCF_039654945.1. NCBI lineage: Eukaryota > Metazoa > Chordata > Amphibia > Anura > Dendrobatidae > Dendrobates > Dendrobates tinctorius. The sequence goes on along the minus strand of NW_027361672.1, from coordinate 42,262,036 downwards.
ACAGAAGATGTGGCTTTCTCATCTATTCTGGTCATATTCAGTAAGGGGATTTAGGCGGCATTGGAAACTGATGACAGCCATGAGGGAGGAGCCGCCTGATATACCCTGTGCAGGAGCTAGATTGGTGCTCGCTGCACAGGGGTGGTTCAGAAGGGGTTAAGAGCAGGGAAGGGAGCACGCCCGCGGCCTAAGGCGCATACCTGGAGCAGGAAAGGAAGAGGACCTCACGTGCTGAATCCCCCCGGCCTGCAGGATGGGAGGCTGGAGGTGGAGCGCGGCGGCCAGAGCAGTAAGCAGGGATCTGAGGAGGGACTCTGGGAGCAGCAGTGGGACCCGGTGAGACAGGCGGCGCCGGTAATGGTGGCGCCGGCGTGACAGCCATCCCACACAGATCTGTCAATCAATGTGTGGATGAAGAACCACCACATCAAATCCCTGTCATGGCCAGCCCAATCTCCAGACCTGAACCCATTGAAAACCTCTGGAATGTAATCAAGAGGAAGATGGATATTCACAAGTCATCAAACAAAGAAGAACTGCTTAAAATTTTGTACCAGGAGTGGCATAAGGTCACCCAAAAGCAGTGTGAAAGACTGGTGGAAAGCATGCCAAAACGCATGAAAGATGTGATTAAAAATCATGGTTATTCCACAAAATATTGATTTCTGAACTTTTCCTGAGTTATTGTTGTTTCTAAATGATTATGAACTTGTTTTCTTAGCATTATTTGAAGTCTGCAAGCACTGCACTTTTTTGTTATTTTGACCATTTCTCATTTTCTGAAAATAAATACAAAATTTAGTGCATGGAAATTAGAAGACCTGTTGTCAGTAGTTTATAGAATAAAAGAGCAATTTACATTTTACTCAAAAAATAAACCTATAAAGAGGAAATTAGACAAACTGAAAATTTTGCAGTGGTCTCTTTTGCAGAGCTGTATAATATAACCTTCGATTGGTCTTTTATCTCGATCCACGAATCCAAATGTCCGTTTCTCAGCCGAATCTCGCATGCTACTGGAGCTGGTTTCTGACCAGATATAACCCTGTTAACGGACCAGGAATAGGTTAGGTTATATCAGGCTGATAAGGTTTTGCTTCACTGGGGCTAGTGATAGGGGCCTCTCAGCCTGTCAGAGTTGTGGGCGAGTGTGCTGCCATATCAGTGACTGCATGGGCCCCCTTCTCTCACTCCCCGTATTTCCCTGGGTCCGTGTGTACAGGGGGGTCTATGTAAAACTGTGCCAAGTTAACCTTACGTGTCCCTATGGGGCATGGAACGTCACGTTGGTACAATTTGGGAGATTTTACCACTTGATCCCACAGACATACAGTTGTGGCCAAAAGTATTGACAACCCTGCAATTCTGTTAGATAATACTCAGTTTCTTCCTGAAAATGATTGCAAACACAAATTCTTTGGTATTATTATCTTCATTTAATTTGTCTTCAATGAAAAAACACAAAAAGAATTGTCCTAAAGCCAAATTGGATATAATTCCACACCAAACATAAAAAAGAGGGTGGACAAAAGTATTGGCACTGTTCGAAAAATCATGCGATGCTTCTCTAATTTGTGTAATTAACAGCACCTGTAACTTACCTGTGGCACCTAACAGGTGTTGGCAATAACTAAATCACTCTTGCAGCCAGTTGACATGGATTAACGTTGACTCAACTTCTGTCCTGTGCTCTTGTGTGTACCACACTGAGCATGGAGAAAAGAAAGAAGACCAAAGAACTGTCTGAGGACTTGAGAAACCAAATTGTGAGGAAGCATGAGCAATCTCAAGGGCCTTGATGAAGGCTACATAGCCGAAACGTACGTCGGGTGGGGTACTCCTGGGTGGACCTTTACTCTTGACCAGTCTAAGAGGTAATATCAAGCAATGAATTCATTTGGTGTGACTGTTATTTATCCTCACTGGTGGCAGGTTCCACCATTTGTGTGGGTTCCAATAGTCTTTTAGCATGCATGCTTGGACTGGCTGCTATATATTATCTTGGGATAACAAATAACTATATTTGTATTAAGGGTTTGATACTATGAATTATATCCCTTGTCCATTACCTACGGTGTACCCTTGGTTTTTTCACTCATGTGCTAATTATGGTCAGAATTGACTTCTTTACCACCTTTTTCCTACATTCCTGTTATACTTCAATAAAATTATTTTTGTAATTTGTAAAATTGTTGTATGGGACCTTTTTTCGTGTGTTTTTTCTTGTATATTATTTGTATTTGCGATTGTCCTATGATGTCTACAATAATACCCATTCATGCAATGATATATTTATATACTCTTATTGAATTATATTAATGGGGTGTTTTTTTCATGAAACTATTATGGGAAACAAATTTTGCAGCATAATGTAGGGCCCAGTGTGAGAAAGCTGGGTCTCCCTCAGAGGTCTTGGGTCTTTTAGCAGGACAATGACCCAAAACACACTTCAAAAAGCACTAGAAAATGGTTTGAGAGAAAGCACTGAAGACTTCTAAGGTGGTTAGCAATGAGTCCAGACCTGAATCCCATAGAACACCTGTGGAGAGATCTAAAAATGGCAGTTTGGAGAAGGCACCCTTCTAATATCAGGGACCTGGAGCAGTTTGCCAAAGAAAAATGGTCTAAAATTCCAGCAGAGCATTGTAAGAAACTCATTGATGGTTACCGGAAGCGGTTGGTCGCAGTTATTTTGGCTAAAGGTTATGCTACCAAGTATGAGGCTGAGGGTGCCAATTCTTTTGTCTGACCCATTTTTGAAGTTTTGTGTGAAATGATCAATGTTTTGCTTCATTCTCTTTTGTGTTTTTTCAATTAAGACAAATTAAATGAAGATAATAATACCAAAGAATTTGTGTTTGCAATCATTTTCAGGAAGAAACTGAGTATTATCTGACAGAATTGCAGGGGTGTCAATACTTTTGGCCACAACTGTAATATTGACGTTAGACAGGGTGATGAGGTGTGGCTCCTTCATGTTTCGCCAAAACCCCCATCAAGAAGTCTATTCTGTTACTTCGCTGTAAATTTCAAACTTGAAAAAGAGGTTAGTAATGGAGAGGCGTTTATAAGACTCCCATATAACTAACCCTATAGTGATATTGTATAAAACACACAAACCCAGAATAAAGTCCTTTATTCGAACAAAGGACACAGACTCCATTATTGACTCTAAATTAAACTATACTTACGTCAATGTTGCATTCCATTTAACAGCTTCCTGTTTGTAAAGACGTGAAACGGATAAGGGAAGTGACCTGAACATTCTTCAGGCAACTTTTGCTTGGAAGCCACTCACTATTTTATACATATATGGAAAAGCTGCTTCCAAAAAAAGTGACCCAAAAGACAAAAAGAGATGCTTTTACTGATCCTCAGGTCAGTCAAAAGGTGTATTGGTGGTCATCAAGGGGTTAAAGATATGATTGAATAGTATGGCTTTTACACTAGTGTATGTTGCTTGAACCGAGCGTTGTCTAGTACTTGAATGTTCATTTTGAGTACCAAGTATAATGGGAGTCAATGGGAAATCCAAGCTTTTTCCTACAAAGAGGTCTGGGGAGCAGTGAAAATGTTCAAAACGATGGGAAAAGTGCTGAATGGAAGAAGAACTGCATGAGAAAGACCCCTGGAAGCATCCCTGACTCCCAGATTGCTGCAGAGAACAATGGTGTCTGTCATGCTCGCCATGTCTGTCATGTCCGCCATGTCTGTTTTGCCTCATGACCCCTGGAGCAGTGTGCACACGCATCTCATGTCTGCTATCCTGCATATTCCCTAGAGCAGTGTGCACACTCTCCTCATGACTGTTGGGCTGCAAGATGCCTGCGTTTCTGCTCTGCCTTCTGTGATCATCTCTGTGTTCCTAGAACCCCTAATCATGTGTCCTTCCTAGGTTCCAGCACTGTCTGTTTCTGCAATCATCTCTGCATGTCTGGAACCCCTGATCATGTGACCTTTCCTAGGTTCCAGCACTGTCTGGGTCTGCAATCATCTCTGCATGTCTGGAATCCCTGGTCATGTGACTGCTCTCTGTGATCCTGGAGGATCTGAACTGGAAGTTCTCCCCTGGTCCTGACCCGGAATTGGAGTTGCTAATGCCCTATATCAGACCGTCCCTCCCTATGCTCGGGGCCTGAGTATTGTGTTGCTTCCCTGCATGGCTGCTTGGTCTGCTGGGTCGCTCCCTCTATTCTGTGCCCCTGCACTCTGCCCTGTCGTGCATCTCTGCACACGCTCCGTGCTTGTACTCTGTCTCTTGTCCCGTGCCTTGTCTAGTGTTTGTCCTTCATGCCATGTTTTGTCTCTGCTCTGCTTTGCCTTGTAGTCCTTCCTTGCTCTGATTCCGTTCTGTGCTCCTGTCAAGCTCCCGTTCCTTGTTCCATACCTTGCCTTGCTCTGCCTTGTTCCTCCCTATGGTCTCTGTCTTTGCTTGCTCTGCCTCACTCTCTCCTATGGTGCTCTGTAGTGCTCCCTGGCACACGCACTATTCCTCCTCTCTTACCTTTTGTGCTCTTTTCCATGTCTAGTCCCAAGGCTCTGCCCTGGCCCGGCCCTGGGCTTCGGCCTATGCTCCGCTGCTAGCTCTGTTCCTGCTCTGACCTGATTCCGTGTTTCTGCCTATGCTTCCGTTCCTGGTTCCGTACTTTGCCTAAGCTCTGTCTTGTTTCTTGTCTTGCCTTGCTTTGATGCTTCGTGTGCTGTTTGCATGCACCTGGCCTTCCTAGCCTCCTGTTTGTGCCTCAGCTGTGCCCGCCCGAGCCGTGCCCACCTGCTTGTGCCTCAGCCGTGCTCGTCGGTCAGTGACAGCTGTGTCGCCTGCTATGCATCAGCCGGGTTCGCTGGAGTCTTGCCCATCTGTCAGTGTTGCAGCCCGTCCAGCTAGCCAGTGCCCCAGCCGTGCTCTACATGCTTCCTTCCACCTCACGCTGTTTCTGCACTGTGCTCTTCGTGCTCTCTAAAGCACGCGCAGGTCCTCGCCTGCTCCTTGGCATACCTCCTCGTGCTTCTATAAAAGTACGCACAGGTTTTGCCATGTAACCTGTCGTGCCCTCTTGCACGCACAGGCCCTATCCTTGTCCCGGGCGTGTCCCCTACACGCACAGGCCTCCGTCCTAGTACCTGTCCCTGGCGTGTCTCTCTACACGCACAGGCCTCCGTCCTAGTACCTGTCCCTGGCGTGTCTCTCTACACGTGCAGGCCTCCGTCCCTGTACCGGTCCCTGGCGTGTCTCTCTACATGCGCAGGCCTCCGTCCCTGTCCCTGGCGTGTCTCTCTACATATGCCGGCCTCCGTCCCTGTACCTGGCGTGTCACTCTACACGCGCAGGCCTCCATACCTGTCCCTGGCGTGTCTCTGCACGCGCAGGCCTCCTTCCTTGTACCGACCCTGGCATGCCTCTCTGCATGCGCAGGACGCTGCCTTGGACCTGACCCTGGCGTGTTCCTTAACACGCATCATGTCTCTAACTTGTCTTGTCTCCTTGCATGGAACCCCGGTTTGCCTGCCGGATGCCCGGAACCTGCCGATCGCTGCCAGAGATCGTAAGCCTGATGACTGCAGCCTGATGCCCGGAGCTGATGTCCGCAGCCTAATGCCCTGATCATGTCGATCGTTGCCAGATGTCCGGAGTCCGATGCCATCGTGCCTTTGCCTACCATCTTGCACGTACCATGTCTTGGACCTTGGCGTGCCCTGCACGCACCTTGCTAGGTGTTCCCTGTGTGTTTACGTTTTGCACCTGTTAACTTCATTACGGAACAGTTCAGGGTATCTTGAACTTACGTCTTGTCTCGCCTTGTCTTGCTTCTGTGAGCCGGCCGTCTGGTCCCAGCTGTCATGGTGGCTCACCCCCTTGGTCTTGCCCCTGACACTCCCTGTATAGGGGGTGGCTTCTCACAAGGTCAGCTCACCCTAGGTGGGTGGGTGCCATGGCCCAGAGGGTCCACTCTCTAAAGAAAAAGACTCAGCGTAAGCTGACGCTCGTCCCAGTGTCACACTGTTACTCCACTTTAATGAGTGACGATAAAACATTTCAAATCGAACAGAAATTTCATTTTGCAAGAATGATTTTAAAAAAATATAATTTAAGTAAACCAAAATTGTTTTTTTATTAAAAATAGGAAATTTCAGTTTAATTTATGAAGGAAACAAGAACTGCTAAAAAATTATGTACTCCGAGGGGCTCATGTTATGAATGGGTCACCGAGGAGAAAAAAGCAAAACAGCTAAGCCACAGAAAACCAGAGTGGTTGGTAACTATGCAGATTGTAGATCCCTGATCTTACCACACAACTAGCAGTAGCCGTGGAGCGTGCCTACGATGAACCTAGACGCATCGTCACGGCCAGAGCACTACATAAGCCTAAAGCAAGAAAAGGGAAAGCTAACTGCCCCAGAGCAGACCCCAAAGGAATAGATAGCCCCCACACATGTATTGACGGTGAAACAAGATGAAGGCACAAACACAGGCAGGAAAATGGGGTGAGAAAATGATGGGGCCCAAACTAACTAGACAGGAAAGGAAAGGGAAGACACTGCCTGCAACCTGCAAAAAACCCTACAAAAATAATGTCCAACACTTCTGATAGCAAAATTAACCCTGAAGTCACTAGACTTCTCCCACTATATCAGCACTCTGAAATATTCTGAGACACAGCAAAAAGGAATCGAACTAGTAAGGGACAAAAAGCCAATTGGCAACATACTGATAAATAAGATTGAAAATTCAGCTCAGCCCCCAGTCGGGGCTGGCAGACCACACAAAAAACTGAATAGACCAACAAAACTAAGTGTGAACATTAGCAGAAAAACTTAGCTTTAGATGACTGGAACAGAGCTGAAAACCAAGAGCTGACAAGCCAGAAGGAATCACCAGCAACTGAATAGGGTGTCGGCTGTCTTAAATCCAATCTGAGAATCCTGCGATCCAATCGTCATCCTCATTCTCAGGTGGCAGATCTCCACAGATCAAACCTGCCGCACCACCTCCCGTCACCACCAGAGGGAGTCCAGAAGGGTAACTCACAACTGGTGAACCCGAGAATGAACTCACAACAGTACCCCCCTTTGAGGAGGGGTCACTGAACCCTCATCCACGCCACCAGGCCGATCAGGATGGGCCCGTGAAAAGCACGAACCAATCTATTGGCATGAATATCGGAGGCAGAGACCCAAGAATTATCCTCCTGACCATAACCCTTCCATTTGACCAAATACTGGAGTCTCCATCTAACCAAACGAGAATCCAATATTTTATCTACCTCATATTCTACATTGCCTTTGACCAACACAGGGTCAGGAGGTGCTGCCATAGGAACCACTGGCTCAACAAACCTCTTCAACAGAGATTTGTGAAATTCGTTATGGATCTTGAACTTAACTGGAAGAGCCAATCGAAACGAAACAGGATTAAGAATTTCCAAAACCTTATAAGGACCAATAAATCTTGGCTTAAATGTAGGAGATGCAACCTTCATAGGAATATTCTTAGACGACAACCCCAAACCATATCACCCACTTTAAACCGGAGACCAATGGTCCTATGCTGGTTGGAAAATCGCTGGGCCTTTTCCTGAGAGAGTGACAACTTATCCACCACTTGGTCCCATATCTGCTGCATTCTCTTAACCATAGTGTCCACACCTGGGCAGGATGAAGATTCCACTTGCCCTGAAGAGAATCGAGGATGAAACCCAAAATTACAGAAAAAGGGTGACATCAAAGTGGCAGAACTAGCTCTATTGTTCAGTGCAAATTTGGCCAAGGGCAAAAATGAGACCCAATCATCCTGATCAACAGATATAAAACATCTCAAATAAGACTCCAAGGTCTGGTTTGTTCTCTCAGTCTGTCCATTGGTCTGGGGATGAAACGCGGAGGAGAAGGATAACTGAATTCCCAGATTGGAACAAAAGGCTTTCCAGAATCTGGAAACAAACTGGACTCCTCTGTCGGACACAATGTTCTCAGGAATCCCATGTAACCGAACCACCTGTTGTAAAAACAAGGGCACCAACTCAGCAGAAGATGACAACTTTGGGAGGGGTACAAGATGGACCATCTTCGAAAATCTATCACAAATCACCCAGATAACAGTCATTCTCTGAGAGACAGGAAGATCAGAAATAAAATCCTTTGAGATATGGGTCCATGGCCTCTTGGGCACCAGCAGGGGCATTAGCAACCCACTAGAACGAGAACAGGGTTTAGACCGAGAACAAGTCCCACAGGACTGTACAAAATTCCTGACGTCACGAGACAAGGCAGGCCACCAAAAGGACCTACTCACCAAATCTCTGGTACCAAAAATACCTGGATGACCAGCCAATGCGGAGCAATGAATTTGAGACATCACTGTTGTGAGTTCATTTTCCCCTTCACTACTGAGGCTCGGGGAACTCCCTCTTCTGGTGAAGAAAGGTAGTGAGCCTGATTGTCAAACACCTGGGGCTGATGATGATGACTGGCTGAGTGGAGTTAATGACTGGATATAAGGCTGCCGACGCCCTTCTGGCCTGCGGGTGATTTCTCTGTGGACTTCTAGGAAACCAGTCTGATTCCTGCTCATCTAAAGCTAAGATTTCTGCTTTGCCCTTTTGGCATTAGTGTTTCGTTTTCCTTGCTTTTCTGGATTCTGCCTTTCCCTGCTGGGATGAGCTGAATCTCCTTTTGCCTGTTGCTCTGTCTTCAGAATATTCCTGAGTACTGACATAGCTTTTTTGAAGCCTAGCGTCTTCAGGGCCTTTTTTACTGTCAGTTTGTTGGCTCTTATTTTCTTAGGGTTTTTCACGGATTGCAGACAGCAGCCTTCCTGTCCTTTCCTATCTAAGCTAGCGTGGGCCCCATCTTTACTCAGTCTGTCTTTCTGTCTGTGTTTTGTTCTTTCTTCTTGCTTCACCGTCATTATATGTGGGGGGCTGCCTTTTACTTTGGGGTCTGCTCTGGGGCAGTTTAGATTTCCCTTTTTTGTCTTTAGGCTATGTAGTCCTCCGGCTGTGATCGAGGGGCCTAGGGCATCGTAGGAGCCCCCCACGGCTACTGCTAGTTGTGTTGATAGGTTCAGGGGTCTGCAATCCGATAGCTGCCAACTTCTCTGGTTTTCTGGACTTAGCTAGCATTTCTATTTTTGCCTCCTATGGTGACTCAATCATAACACATCACGCTCTTTCTCCACTGGTCAGGAACATACAATTTTCCCATAGGGCAACGCTCAGGTTTATCCTCCTGAAATTCCTCCAGGGCGCATCTCAAATCGGGCGAAATGGCAGAAAGAACTACCCCCTCACCTAGGATGGTAGTAGGCTCAGTCACACTAAGAGAATCGGCAAAGAAACTCCTAGAAAGGGCGTCTGCCTTAACATTCTTAGTGCCCGGAAGAAAAGAGACCACAAAATTAAAACGCGTGAAAAGCAAGGCCCATCTAGCCTGTCTAGGATTCAAGCGTTTGGCCGACTCCAGATAAATCAAATTCTTGTGATCGGTGAGGACCACAACTTGATGTCTAGCTCCCTCCAACCAATGTCTCCACTCCTCAAATGCCCACTTCATGGCCAACAATTCCCGATTCCCCATGTCATAGTTGCGTTCAGATGCGGAGAACTTTCGAGAAAAGAAGGCACAGGGATTCATCATAGGGTCTATTTGGGACAAAACAGCTCCTGAACCAATCTCAGAAGCATCTACCTCCACCTGAAATGGAAGTGAGACATCAGGTTGCCGTAAACCTGGAGCTGAAGTAAATCTCTGCTTAAGCTCCTGAAATGCTGAGATAGCCTCAGGAGACCAATTCAGCACATCAGCGCCCTTCTTGGTCAGATCAGTCAGTGGTTTGACAATACCAGAAAAATTACCTATAAATTTACGATAGAAATTAGCAAAACCCAAAAACTTCTGGAGGGCCTTTAAAGAAGTAGGCTGAACCCAATCATAAATGGCCTGTACCTTGACCGGGTCCATTTCAATAGTCGATGGAGATAAGATAAATCCCAAAAATGAAATCCTCTGTACACCAAAGAGGCATTTCGATCCCTTAACAAACAGGGAATTCTCCCTCAAAATCCGGAACACAGTCCGGTCGTGATCCACATGAGAAGCCCAATCACTAGAAAAGATCAAAATATCATCCAGATAGATGATCAAAAACTTATCCACAAAGTCACGGAAAATATCATTCATAAATGACTGGAAGACAGAAGGGGCATTAGTGAGCCCAAAAGGCATCACCAGGTACACAAAATGTCCCTCCGGAGTATTAAACGCCGTCTTCCATTCATCCCCGTGCTTGATGCGAATAAGATTATATGCCCCCCTGAGGTCAAGCTTAGTAAACAAGCTTGCACTCTTAACTCTGGAGAATAAATCAGACATCAGAGGTAACGGGTACTGATATTTAACTGTCATCTTGTTAAGGGAACGATAATCAATACACGGTCTTAATGAACCATCTTTCTTGGCCACAAAAAAAAAAACAACACCTAAAGGTGACGAGGATGGTCTAATATGACCCTTCTCCAATGATTCCTTAATATAGGATCGCATAGCATCATGTTCGGGTACTGATAAGTTGAAAAGCCGACCCTTGGGAAATTTACACCCAGGCATCAACTCAATTGCACAGTCATAACTCCTATGAGGAGGCAAAGACGCAGACTTGCTCTCACTAAATACATAAGAAAAATCGGCTAGATAATCAGGAATATCATGAGACTGAGGAGAGGTGGAGAAAACAGGAGCATCCCTAAGAACACACTGACAACCCCAACTCACCATAGACCCAGATTTCCAATCCAAAACTGGATTATGAGTTTGCAACCAAGGAAAACCCAGAACAATAGTATCATGCAAATTATGCAGCACCAAAAATGTACAATTTTCTTGGTGATCTGGGGCAACCGGCATCGTCACCTGGGTCCAAAACTGAGGTTTATTCTCCGCCAAAGGAGTAGCATCAATACCCCTCAAAGGAATAGGCGTCCGCAGAGGCATCATGGAAAAACCACAACGTTTAGCAAAGTCCAAATCCATCAGATTCAGCGCTGCTCCTGAATCCACAAAAGCCTTTGTGGAAAATGTGGATAAGGAGCAGATCAGAGTAATTGCCAAAAGAAACTTAGGTTGTATACTGCCCACAGCAAATGTGTGTGCAAAATGTTTCTCTCGTTTTGGGCAGACAGAAATTATATGAGAGACGTCTCCACAGAAAAAACACAGCTTATTACACCTTCTAAACTCCTGACGTTGCACCCAAGAAAAAAAATCACATTGCATAGGTTCAGACATTTGTCCAAAAGGTGGCAACTCCTCTCGTATAGTTTTGCGTTCACATAAACGCCGATCAATTTGAATGGCTAATGACATAGAATCGTCAAGACCAGAGGGAACAGGAAATCCCACCATAGTATCTTTTACGGTTTCTGACAAACCCTTCCGAAAGAGAGCTGCCTAGGCACCATCATTCCAGGTAGTAAGGACCGCCCACTTTTGGAATTTTTGACAGTATAACTCTGCAGAATCCTGACCCTTGTTCAATGCCAATAGGGCTTTCTCAGCTTGATCAATAGCATTAGGTTCATCATACAACAACCCCAAGGCTTGAAAAAGTGCATCCACATTAGTAAGAATAGGATCTTCAGGTGTCAAAGAAAACGCCCAATCCTGGTTATCACCGAGCAGCAAAGAGATGACAATTTTAACCTGCTGCGCAGAGCTCCCTGATGAATTAGGCTTCAAGGCTAGAAATAATTTACAATTATTCTTAAAATTCAAAAATTTAGACTGATCCCCAAAAAACACATCAGGAGTAGGGATCCTTGGTTCAGCAGCATGTGAATGAGCGAGATAGGCGGAAATTCTCTGCACTTCAGCAGTGAGCTGCTCCACATGATCAGACAATTGCTTAATCTCCATTAAAAAAAAAAAAATCCTCCTACGGCCCTAAAGAAAAAGAGGAAAAATATACATATAAAAAAAAATTCTGACACTTTTTTTTTTTTTACAATTCTTTCCTGCTTTTGAGTACCCTAGAATCTGCGGTATGGCTGGTGATTCTGTTATGAATGGGTCACCGAGGAGAAAAAAGCAAAACAGCTAAGCCACATAAAACCAGAGTGGTTGGTAACTATGCAGATTGCAGATCCCTGATCTTACCACACAACTAGCAGTAGCTGTGGAGCGTGCCTACGATGAACCTAGATGCCTCGTCATGGCCGGAGGACTACATAAGCCTAAAGCAAGAAAAGGGAAAACTAACTGCCCCAGAGCAGACCCCAAAGGAATAGATAGCCCCCACACATGTATTGACGGTGAAACAAGATGAAGGCACAAACACAGGCAGGAAAATAGGCTGAGCAAATGATGGGGCCCAAACTAACTAGACAGGAAAGGAAAGGGAAGACACTGTCTGCAACCTGCAAAAAACCCTACAAAAATAATGTCCAACACTTCTGATAGCAAAATTAACCCTGAAGTCACTAGACTTCTCCCACTATATCAGCACTCTGAAATATTCTGAGACAGAGCAAAACGAGACCGAACTAGTAAGGGACAAAAAGCCAATTGGCAACATACTGATAAATAAGATTGGAAATTCAGCTCAGCCCCCAGTCGGGGCTGGCAGACCACACAAAAAACTGAATAGACCAACAAAATCAAGTGTGAACATTAGCAGAAAAACTTAGCTTTAGATGACTGGAACAGAGCTGAAAACCAAGAGCTGACAAGCCAGAAGGAATCACCAGCAACTGAATAGGGCATCGGCTGTCTTAAATCCAATCTGAGAATCCTGAGATCCAATTGTCATCCTCATTCTCAGGTGGCAGATCTCCACCGATCAAACCTGCCGCACCACCTCCCGTCACCACCAGAGGGAGTCCATAAGGGGAACTCACAACTGGTGAACCCGAGAATGAACTCACAACAGACTCAGTTATACCCTACATTAAACATAAAGGAGTGCCTCATACACATTCTGTTCAATTTGTCATGTATTGCTACTCGTAGACTCCTAAAAGCTTGGACTAAGTGCAAATCCTGTGAAACATTACTAGCAGGGTCATCCATATACCCTTGAAGTCACCAACTGTATTTCATCATTCAAATATTGTGAAGAAAGTGTAGTTCTGGTACACCTACACTTATAAAGTTCAAAGCCAGGCAAAAATTATAAGTAGGGTCATCCTTAGACCTTAGAAGGCAACAACTGGTTGGCCTCATTCAAATATAGAACATTGTTATCATAGTGAGCCTGTCACCACTTTCTGCAGATAGGCGAAAGCATCGGTTTGTTATGACCCAACCTAGGCTTCCATGCCACTTTGATGCAGTAAATGAGGCAAAAGGAGCCCTGACCGAGTACTGAGTGCATTTACTGAACATACATTTCAGTAAGCCAACATTTCGGATTTTAAAATCATTTTTCAAGCTGCTGTTATAAAGTATTCTAATTTACATACATAAACAGAAAAAGACTAGAGACCATGTGGACAGGGATCACCTTGAAAATCACAAAATATATTTTATTTGATACAATGGAAAGATAAAAACACACCCAATAAAAACATTTAAAAGTCATCAAATGACATATGTGACATACAAAAAATGCTCATGATAGAGCCACAACCCTCAAAAAAAGGACTACATCAGTATATAACACAGAAAAAAATAATTAAATCCCAAGTTTATGATCAGCACACCAAAATAGCTCAAAAAATGTGTCACAACCTGAATGGGACCAATGTTAAATTCATGGAACAAAAAAGGATATATGTGCTGAAACACAATATAAAATGTAGTGAATAATAGTATCAGCAGCCTTCAAAATAATATTTGTAAGAGTGTTAGAAATGAAAGCCCCTATTCATAAAGCACAAAAAAATCCAGTGTTTGTCAGAATAGTAAAACTGGAGACAGTATTAATATAAATCCCATATAGTAGCATGTAATTGGAATCTAAATAATGATCTCATACCAGGTTAACACATAACCAAATAAAGTGCATACATAAGCAACAAGTATAGTTAGAGCAAAAGGTGCATTCATGAGCTGAGGATGCCCAAAATAAGATCAAATACACAAGATCAAAAAAACACCTGGATAAAGGGGAGATACCAAGATACTACCATATCTCCCAAAGTAACATTGGGCTAGGTGGTTGAATCTGCAAGTCACATCAAGAGGGCTGGAGAGATGCCCGACGCATGTCGCCACCCACAGTGGCTTCCTCAGTGGCTGGTGATTTCACTCTCGCATATTTATAAAGTATTAGTAACTCAACTTAGCAACAGGTAACAGGCAACAAGTAACAGCTGTGAAGCTTACCGGTGGAGCGGTGGTGAATCAAGCCGGAAGTGCAAGTCCATCATGTGACTGTCATGGCAACATGACAACAAATAGAACAGCGTCAAGGGTGAAGAGGAGAAATTTCCTTCAAAATGTGTAGTCGAAGAATCCACTCCAGAATGCAAGATAAATAATGCGCAAGCACTAAGCACACATAAGTAGTGGTCATGCGGCAAAACCATGGAGACATATCAACAAATGAAATAGCGCATACATCAGAAAATATATATGCTGAAAGCGCCGATTTAGAACAAACAAGATGTAATGCGCGAGCGCTTTATATCATGATCAAATGCAATAAATTAATATAAGGCCTAAACATAATAAATAGCAAGCTCATTTATAAATGAAGGACACCAATAAATAAAATTTAATCAAAATCATTTGAGCTAATGATGTGGTGCAGTCAGAAGGCCATATTTCCTAATCAAATCGTTTGGGCTAATATTGTGGTGCAGGTAGAAGGCCACATAGTCTAATCAAAATCGTTTTGGCTAGTATTGTGGTTAAGGCAGGAGGCCATTAGATAACATCGTGGAACAAAATCTCACGGTAACCAGCAAATCTCACTGTAACTTGAAAAAGTTGCGATAGCTTAAAAGAAACGCGGCAAAAAACGTATAAGAGATATTATTATATTAGCCAGCTATCTATATATGCTCACGCAAAGGGAGCGATATCTGTACACATATTATACTCGTATAACGGATGTATTAATGGGGGGCAGTCACATGATAAAATCATGTGACCACAACACATCGATACAAACTGGAAACTAGATATCGATCAATGTCACTGTAAGGAGCGCAACATAGGCGCTCATACATAGACCTCATGACAGATATATCATAAAAAGCAGTCACATGACAAAAGCATGCGACCGCAATATATCTCTGATCTGAGGTCAATGAACACAAAAGAAAGGTAACAATCACATGACAAAATCATGTGACCGCAACATAACAATAATATCTAGAATCATAGCCTCTAAATATAACTGACGGAAGCGCATATGTTGTAGTACCCCCAAGCAAAAAGCAATCACATATCCCGTTAGAGTGTCCGCTACATAACCCAATCACTTGACAACTGGACAACCCTTACATAGGTTATATACATGTATCATAATATATATCATCATAAATAATCTACCAGTACCAATTAATGAAATTTTCAAAAAATGAAAAAACTTTAATCAAGACCAAAAAATAATCATAGGGGACGGAAAGACAAGAGGGCATGGGGATTGATAGACAAAACAATCAATAACAGATGGCGAAATATACAAAAACTTCAGGACTATTCAGTCCCCATGTCCTCAGTCCACTCCAAACCTAGAGAAATAGAAAAAACAAAATAAAATTAAAAAACAAATATATACAAACAACGGAAGAAATGCCGTCAAGAATTCAGTGGATAATTACAAACAAATCTGTAAATTATATTCAAGATTAAGGCCTTTCGGTTGTAACGTATCCAAAGTAGAAATCCACTTTAGTTCCTTTCTTTTTTTTCAATAATTTAACCCTATCACCACCTCATCTTGACATAGGAACCCCATCTATCACCCTAAATCTCAACTGATTGATGGAATGTCTACATTCAATAAAATGCTTCGGTATTGGAAACTCTAGGAGCTTAGTTCTAATAGTACTTTTGTGTTTGCTAATTCGTGCCCGTATTTCCATAGTGGTCTCACCCACATACATTAGACCACAAGGGCATGTGATTAAATAAATGACGAAATTCGAGGAACACGTATATCTTTCCTTGATAGTAATTTTTTACCAGTTTGTGGATGGTTAAAACTATCACCTTTAATCATATTGCTACAGCACGCACACCCTAAACAAGGAAAATTACCCGACTTCAATGGGCCAAGCGTCAACTGTCGGAGAATCCTGTCAGGACCAACATCAGCCCTGACAAGTTTATCTCTCAAATTCCGCCCCCGCCTATAGGATAGAATAGGTCTTCTGGCAAACTCAGGGACATCAGGGAAACCTTTATGTAGGAGATCCCAGTGTTTATTTAAAACACCCCAATTCTATTACTAATCGGGCAGAATGTTGATACAAAAGGTACTCATTTGTCATTAATTTTATCCCGCTTCTGACATATCACATCCGGAGTCAAATCCTTGACTTTATCTTTAAAACGTCTGATATTAGAAACCGGGTATGCCCTCTTTACAAATTTTTGGCACATATCTTTAAGTCTACTGTCCAATTTGATTTCATCTGTAACAATTCTGAGTACACGTAGCATTTGACTCCATGGGAGAGAATCCACCATCCTTCTTGGATCATTACTATTGTATACCAAAAGACTATTCCTATCGGTTTCCTTAACAAATAAATCTGTACAAAGTGCACCAACCTCCTTGTAAACCATAGTATCTAAAAATTGTACTTGAGTCACCAATTGAGCTAAAGTGAATTTCAATTCAGAAAAAACACTATTCAATTCAGATTGGAAACCATACAGGTCCTCAATTGTACCATCCCAGATGCAGAAAATGTTGTCGATGTAGCACCACCAAGCTCTGACATGGCGCCAGTAGATGGACTTGTACACATGCTGCTCCTCGAATACCGCCATAAAGATGTTTGCATAAGTCGGGGCCACATTGGACCCCATGGCGGTACCCCGCACCTGCAGTTAATAATCATCCCCAAAGAGGAAATAATTCCTCCTGAGGATGAAGCCCAACAGGGAAAGGAGCAGCTGTGCACATTCTGGGGCCATGTCAGAGCCCGACAGCACCACATCGACGGCCTGTTAACCCCTCTCATGCGCTATTGAGGTATACAAAGATACCACATCAAAAGAAACCAGCACAGTACTAGAATTAACATTGACATCCTTAATTTTTTCCAAAAAATTATTTGTGTCCATAATATATGAACGAGCTGACGTAGCAAAACCCCTCAGCGCCCTATCCAAAAAAATAGCCACTTTGTTAAAAATTGAACCTCTCCCTGAGACGATTGGACGTCCGGGAGGGTTATTCAAATCCTTGTGAATTTTGGGCAAGGTATATAACAAAGGCGTAACGGGAGCATCCACAATCAGAAAATCAGAAAGCTTCTGGTCAATGAGTCCATTATCAAAGGACTCACTCACCAGAAGCCGCAATTCTTTCAAGAAACGAGAAGTTGTGTCACCATCTAATCTGGTATATACCTCTGTATCAGATAATTGTTTCATTATCTCTGCCTTATATTTGTCGGTATCCATTACCACCACTGCCCCATCTTTATTCGCATTCTTGATGGTAATGGCTGTATTGTTGGATAAATGCAACAGTGCCTGTTTCTCTGGGATTCTGGACAGCAGAGAGGTGACATCTGGGTCACAGAGATAGATCTGAGTGTCATCAGCATATAGCTGGTACTGTAAGCCATAGGGCTTTTTGAGTTGTCCCATGGCCAAGGGTGTAGATTGAGAAGAGAAGGGGTCCTAGGACAGAGCCTTGAGGGACACCAACAGAGAGAGGGGGAGAAGAGGTAATGTGCGGTTGGTAAGGTATGAGGAGATCCAGGATAGGGCAAGGTCTTTGACATCAAAGGTAGTGGTCAACTGTGTTGAAGGCAGAGGACAGGTCTAGAAGGAGAAGTATAGAGAATTTTCTGTTAGCTTTGGCTGTGAGTAAGTCAATAGTATGTTTGGCTAGGGCAGTCTCGGTGGAATGGTGGGGACGAAAGCCAGATTGTAGGTTGTCGAAGAGCGAGTTAGATGCAAAGTGAGAGGAAAGTTCAGCGTGGACGTGCTGCTCAAGGAGTTTGAAAGCAAATGGGAGCAAAGATATGGGGTGAAAGCTCGACATAACGCTCAGGTCAAGGGATGGCTTTTTGAGGATAGGTGTGATTGTGGCATGTTTAAAAGCAGAGGGGAAAGTACCAGAAATTATTGATAGGTTGAAGAGATGGGTTAGGGAGGGGTTAGGGATGGGATCAGTGTAGTGCTGAGGTTGGGGAGGAGGTGGGATGGGATGGGGTCAAGCGCACAAGTGGTGAGGTGTGATTTGAAGAGAAGATGAGCAAGCTCTCCTTCAGTGATTTTGGAGAGGGAAGTTATGGGGTTGGGGCATTGGTCTGGTATACAAAGGGGTTATAGTGATTGGACAACAAAGACGATGACAAAGACAGCAAAGAGAGAAGTGAATATTTCAATGTTCGGTTCGGATTACGATGACCAAATTTGCAATATTTGCCGATTAATTAGTCGGATATTCGCCGAACATAACCGAATGCCATTCAGGTCAATGGGAGGCAAAAACAAACACATGCACAAAACCTTATAATGGCCCCAAATGCTGCCAAAACACATCAAATTAGGGGCAGACACCAGGAAAGTGGCCTCAATTCACCTACAGTACTACAGTAATTGTAGCATGGCACTGCAGCAATCAGCCAGACATGAGTTATCAGGGTCTGGGACAGCATTTACAGCTTTCAATTGAACCTCACTGTAAGATGAGGTGGATGTGGGATTGGTGTAGGCATCCTGTGCTGGGAGCCCTTTTACCACGTGCAACACCTCTACCTGTTTTCATACTCAGCCACACTCAGGTGGCACAAATATCATATAAATTTCGTAGACTACTATTGTCAGAAAAATCTAAGGATAGTAAGGAAGTGAAGGCCTGACGGTCTTGGAGGTCTACTAGTAGAGTCAACACGCATGAAGGAGACCCAACCAGGAGTCTACACATTTTACAAAAATTAGTGGCAGACATCAACAAAGTGGCATCAATTCCAATAAACTAGCATTAGTATAGCGTGGACCGACACCTCTTCCACTACAGCCAACCCAGCAGATGGAGACAGTAATGGGCAAAGTGGTGGAATCACTGTTCTGTATCCCTCTGAAAGCCTGAAAGGGGTGTAACTAGGTGGCCTACCAAATCGCTACTCGGACAAGTGGCAGTAGGTGAAAACTGTGACCCAAGGAGGTACAAAGAGGTGGCATCAGGTGCAACTCCATGGCTGACCTACAGAAGGTGGCAGCTGGTCCCTTACAGCGGATAAGCTGCTATGGCCCAAAGGAGGGATGAAAAATGCAGGCACTGCAGGGACTCTGGAATCACGGGTGCAGATGGGACCGGCCGAGGAACAGATAAACACTGGCAGGTGTGGGCTGGACTGGGTGTTAGACAGATGGACACTAACAGGTGCGATCTGGACTGGCTCATGGACAGAAGAGCGCAGCCAGGTGCGAGCAGACAGGCACAGACAGGTAAGAGCAGGCAGACACAGGGTAGACAAGCAGACAGATTGACCTGGGTAACCTGACAACTAGCAAACATGCAAGGCAAACTAACAACGTAGCTCAGGCACTTCCTTATTGGAGGAGAAGCCTTAAATAGAAGGTGTCACCCAGCTATAGGTTGGGAATACCTTAGGTTGATGTGAGCAGTCCCTTTAAGAGGAAGGGAGAGCGCGCTTGCACCCTAAAAGCATAGTTCCCGGTCCTACAACTGAACCTTGGTGAACACCGACACATAGCGGGTGAGATGAGGAGGTGGTGTGTGAGTGGGAGACAGTGAATGTCCTGTCTGTTAGGTACGAGGAGATCCAACAAAGGGCTAAGAGTGTAATGTCAACAGATCAGAAAGTCTGTAGTAAGAGGGAATGCTCCACTGTGTCAAAGACAGATGACAGGTCCAGGAGAAGGAGGAGGACAATCTTGTGTCGCTTTCAGTTGGCGGTTAATAGTCATTTGTGACTTTAGTCAGGGCAGTTTCAGTGGAATGGTGCAGTCTAAAGTCGGATTGTAAGCTGTCAAAGAGGGAGCAAGAGGAAAGGTGGGAGGACAGTTCAAAATTCACGTGTTGCTCCAGTAGCTTGCAGGTATAGAGGAGAAATGATATGGGGTGATAGGTAGACACAGAGGATGGGCTACGGGTGGGGTTTTGAGGATGGGTGTGATCGAGGTATGTTTCAATCAGGATGGAAGACACCAGTTGTTAGTCACAGGTTGAAAAGGTGGGTTATGCTTGTGATGAAGACCGTGGTAAAGTTTGGAATGAGGTAGGACGTTATGGTGTCAAGTTCACAGGTGGTGAGGCAAAGTATTCAGCTGAGATGAGAGGGAGGGGAAACTGGTGGACGCAGGAATCAATTGAAAGTACTGAATAGCTTGTTTAGGGTTGTGAGACAGGTATGATATGAGGGATGTGAAGTTGGTTTGTTTTGCTGCAGTCAGAATTTTCACATCCTCAACCTGATGGTACAGAATTTTCTCCGCCACCATCAGAGCCTGGATGTGCTGCTGTAGAAAGCACAGTCACTGTGTTTTGATGTCCACTGTTTGTACTCTGCAGGTCATCGAGTTGCCTAACTACAGAGGTCATTTGGCCTACCGGTTAACCATTTGATATGCGATGCATAGACACAGTGGAATTCCACTCTACACATTTTGCAGAGACTGTGGCAGCAGCCATGAGCCCTGGTGGAGTATGTCCTTTTGCAAAGCCTAGGCCAACGTAGTACAGACGTGGTACAAATCCCACTGTAGAGTGGGCACAGATGAAGAACCTCTGTACCCTTTTGCACAGTTTTGAAATGGCTACTAAGATGGTTAGTGCTGATGATGCTATCATCAGCATTACTATTCCAATCATCTACATGCTGGAGAACACTTTTCATAGTCTCCAGGAGGAGGTGGTGGTCCCAGAGAACCAGCCAATTTTAATTTTATCCAGACAATTTAATCCAATCTAATCCAACCAATTTTTTTAAATGCTTTTTAGGAGTGTTAGATAATATCACAGAAATGTACTCCAGATCACAGAGTAGTGTATGGGTGAGAAATATAATCCAGATAATTTTTTTATGCTTTTTTTGAGTGTTAGATACCACAGAAATGTACCATAGAACATGTGAAAATGTATGGATGAGAAATTTAAGCATGCAATTTTTTTTATTTTATTTACAGCTTTAAAGATCACAAAAATATACCCCAGATCACGGAATAATGTATGGGTGATAAATGTAATCCAGCTAATTTCGTTAATACTTTTCTTGAGTGTTAGATATCGGAAAAATCTACTCCAGGCTACGTAATACTGTATGGGTGACAAACTTAAAATGAATCTGTCACCCCACTTTTGGCCTATAAGATGTGGCCACCGCCATCAGGGGCTTATCTAAAGTTTTCTTTAATGCTGTAGATAAGCCACCTGTTAGGAGTCAGATTTCTGCCCTGACTATGCAGGAATCTAGACCCTCACATCCTGCATTCTCCTGCTCTCAGTCCACTGCAGAAGAGATTGCTGAGGAGATGGCTTTGCAGCAACTCTCTCCGGAGGCTAAGTCCTTCATCCCATCCTCTGAGCATGCTCGTGGGATGATCTCCTAATGGAATTCAGGAGTCAGGTGCTCAGGACCTGCTCCTGATTCCATTGGTCTAGCTCAGAGTTCTGGAGACTTCCGGAAGGTCCCGTTTGCTATAAAAAGTGCGCATGGCTGTTCCGCCATGCGCTAGTATAGTCATACTTGCTGCAGTGTGTTTGTTGATGGATGCTTGGACTGGTGAATGACTCATTTGAAACCCCCTTCCTTGGTTATTACGTCTGTGTGAGGGAATGAGCTATAGCCAGTATTAGCGCCAGCGCGCCATTGCTCCATTATTGCCTGCTAGCGTCTAACGTCGCGCCTGCATTTAGCCGTGGCTCTCTGCGGCAGTATCCTCGCCGCGCTGTAGTTGCAGCTTATTTGTGCGTTCACGGTTGCGACGCTTTACTCACAAGTTTTTTACGGTAGGTTCCTTGCGGTTGTAGTGCAGTTAAATAACTACTCCGTTGTACATCTACCGCTTGTGTGTTGCTGAGTACCTGTGCGGTTAACAGGCTCAGCAGCATTGTAGTTATTATTTACTACTTGCAGCTCTGTGACTTCAACAGAGCTTACTTTGTGCACTTGGGTGTTAGTTAACCCCGTGCACATTACCGCCTTAGTACTCTGTCTTCTTCTTGCTGCGGTTTTTCCATCTACCGCACGGTGGATCCCAAGCGGCGAACACGCTTTATTTCTATTTTTACTTAGCGTGTTCCGCCGTTCATAACACCACCGATGTAACCTGAAAGATAAGAAAAATAAGTTATATTATACTCTCCCCGGCATCCGGTCCGGTCCGGTGGCTCCCATCTTCTAGAGATGACGTCCTCCTTCTTACTTCTGTCGTGGCTCCTGCACAGGCGTACTTTATCTGCCCTGTTCAGGGCAGAGTCAAGTACTGCAGTGCGCAGGCGCTGGACCTTTCTGACCTCTCTCGGCACCTGCACACTGCAGTACTTTGCTCTGCTCTCAACAGGGCAGATAAAGTACTCCTGTGCCAGAGTCACGGCAGAAGTAAGAAGGAGGACGTCATCTCTAGAAGATGGGAGGCGCTGGACCGGACCGAGACACCCACCGCACCCGCACCCGCCCTCCGGTGAGTATAATCTAACTTGTTTTTATTCTCTTTCAGGCAATCCCCGCATGCTTATTGGCTATGTAACTGGCACAAAAAATGTGAGGCGGGGATTTGAGTTTTACATAGAGCACCGCACAATACTCACGGAATAATAAGTGCATCCGTGCACAGTGATACTCAACTGATAACCGATTATCACAGTGCACGTTTGCTCATCCCTACTAAATACACTATAGTTTAGTAGTGTTATGGCATCCTTGGTGCCACTAAGGCATGTTAGTATCTACTGTAAGGCCGGGGTCACACTTGCAAGTGCAATACAAGTCTCTAGCCTCAATACTTGACACTGCCGCTGGCACTCAGGACCGGAGTGTATGCCTGCATGTCTTTCTATGCAGCTGAACGCTCCGGTCCTAACTGCCGATGCCAGTGCCTGGTATTGAGGCGAGAGACTCGCGCAAGTTTCTCACATTTTACTCGCAAGTGTGACCCCGGCCTTATGGGCATAAGAACCAAATGCACCTCTAATTACTGATTTGGAAATATTGCTCTTGCTTCTGTTGAGCAAATCTGTTATATCCACTGAGAAGATTTGCCATCAACCATTTGCACACAGTAAATGGTGGAAAACTGTGTAGTTATACAAAAGTAAAAATAGAATTTACAATGAAAATAAATAACTGTTTTCCCTTTTGTATGCCAATAAATGGGTACTTTTTTGTGTCCACTTGCCCTAGGTATATTTTGCCAGTTTTAAATGCCCATCAATGCTTCAATGAAAACACCTAAAACTTTTTTTATGGGACTTGGCAAGAAAAAAATTATTTTATAACTAAGGGATGAAGAAAATAAAGTAGCAGAGAGGATTAGTGTTAGCCCTGAGGTTACAGTTGCAGAACAATTCTATATATATAATGGCATGTGACCCAGTTCTATTAGCTCTGAGATAAATAGATAGAGCACCGTGGAGTGGACTGGAATTGCTTTGGTAAAGTTTCATTTCTTCACACATTATTTTGTTAAAACTGCTATATTTCATAATTTTGAGTCTAACTTCTAAAACACCAATATTTCAGTGATTCATTTAATTGGAGATTTTCACTTAAATCTGAAAGATAATAAAGTTAGAGCATGTTGCCTTTTCAATTACTATAGACATTAGATGAAATGTTTTCCAGGCACCTCTCTAAATAAAGAACTAGCCGGCGCTTAAGTGCTTTTTAATAATGAGATGATTTCGTTTAGGGCTATTTGTAATCTTCATATTTCATTTGACTTTCTCAAATGTTTGCTTGTTCAAGAACAGCTAATATCAATATATACGTATACATATATCTCTAGCATTTGGGCAAAAATCATTATTACATTTAGAAGCTAGCCGATAATTTAAATGTTGCGAAAACATAAAATGGATAGCAATTATGAAATCATTAGAAATCTAAGCATGACCTTTACATTAGCAATAAATGCCATTGTAACATTTGTAATATTATGGATGTGGTAAAATCAGATAAAATGACATTCTGAGGTTCTATTTATTACAAATGTATTTATTAGTGAAATTACAGTCTTTCTGCAATGACTGACAATTAATCAGGCGCTTTGGCTTTTTTTTTGCACTTTTCAAATTATAAAGAAAGTTGTAGTTTCTATAAAGTACAATATAGAAAAGACAAATATTATTAGAATATAACTGTCACGCAATGCAGGCGAGGAAAACAGAAGGTCCTGTATCCCTGTAATCATAGATGTGATTTGATGCAAATGATCAATTCTTTGTGTCGTTTTCTATTGCTTCATTTACTCTATAAGCAACAGTGCTGAACGGATAGTTATTTAATATCCAGCAATTAACACTTAACTTTTCCTGAATATAAATAATAAAAAACTGGTAGATCTACAGCGGATAAAACAGCAGTCCAGTTAGTGATGCATCACTGGAATCAGGCTCTCTGCCCCGACAAGGAAAGACTAGAAGCACAAAGAAAGACTAGAAGCAATGGGATGAAACTGAATGGGAGGAGACACAGATTAGATATTAGAAAAAACTTTTTGACAGTTAGAGTGATCAATGAGTGGAACAAGCTGCCACGAGAAGTGGTGAGTTCTCCTTCAATGGAAGTCTTCAAACAGAGGCTGGACAGACATCTGACTGGGATGATTTAGCGAATCCTGCTTTGAGCAGGGGGTTGGACCAGATGGCCCAGGAGGTCCCTTCCAACTCTACGATTCTATGATTCTATGATTCTATGACTTCAACAGCTCTCAGATTCCACAGCAAGTGCCTGCTACAGATTCCCTATAAACAGGAATAAATCTGTAGGAGGCTGTAGTCACCACTAGCCCATGCTGCTTAAAGGGGCCTAGTGTCTTTTGTGCCCCAAAGGAAGATAGCAATTCTGAGAATAAAATTATGGGACCTTTGAAAACATTTCATGTACTGTTATTGTAACAATTATAGTGGATACTACAGGGGTTTCTTGGCAAGAAGCACAATCACAGCAGAGTCCAGAGTTAAGTGAATCGAGTTTATATAAGAACGCAGCAAAACCATGCGTGCACAGTGTGAACAAGGCAAACACAAAAGTCAATAAACTGCCGCTAGAGGTCAGCGGCCAGTTGCAGGGTATACGCCTTTCAAAGTATCGAATGCTTGGAGCATAGTTTAGAAACAAAGTCCAGAACGTTATAGCCGGTCACTATGGAAACAGATGCCGTTATCAGTACGGTATAGTTCTCAGAAAGTCTATCCAGTAGGTACCCTAACCCTGGTCCGGTTAGGGCACGGCAGGGCCGCTGAGTCAGCCGGAATCGCAGAACCACCAGTAGCAAGCACACGGTAGATTCTTTAGGACGGAGCAAACAGTAAGTCTCACCAATCAGGTGGCAGCAGGTAACAGGACAGCAGAGCAGCGGAGACAGCCAGCGGCTGTGGAGCGGGCAGCAGCAGGGAAGTGCAGTATAGTCTCTTGAAGCAACCACGAATGGAACAACCTCAGCAGGCTACAGCAGCTGAGAAGCCAGGACAACCCAGTACTCAAAGGAACACAGGCAGAATACT
Source organism: Dendrobates tinctorius (assembly GCF_039654945.1). Taxonomy (NCBI): domain Eukaryota; kingdom Metazoa; phylum Chordata; class Amphibia; order Anura; family Dendrobatidae; genus Dendrobates; species Dendrobates tinctorius. Next base: position 42,236,217 of record NW_027361672.1, on the reverse strand, counting down.
CCAGCATTGATTAATGACTGGGGTGGAGTCTTAAAGGCAGCAGACAGGAACACATGAAGGCCAGACCACCATCTTGGAGAAGGGCAAAATTCCAGAACATAGCAAAAGTGTCCAGAGTCCTGACATTTATAGAACACCAATCTGGGCTTGTCAAAATTTCAGTGAAGCAATAACATGCTACTACTCGTATGACAGTTTCCTTGGAGCAAAAGTGTTTTTGAGAAACACTTCAAAGTGCCCTGGATGAATTTGCACCTCCTATACATAGAACAACACGACACAGATGTCGACAACCCTGGCACACCCTGCAAACACGTTTCCTGCAGCGGTGCTCCAGGTGCGCCGAACGTCTGTGGAGAAAATCCAATCTACACAAAGATTTCATCCATTATAAGTTTATGCTTAGAACATACAACACTGCCCTTCACCTCTCCAAACAAACCTATTTCAACACCCTCATCACCTCACTATCCAATAACCCTAGACGTCTCTTTGACACTTTTCACTCCCTGCTCAACCTAAGAGTGCAGGCCCCAACCACAGAGCTTCGAGCTGACGATCTGGCCAATTACTTCAAAGAAAAAATTGACCATATCCGACAGGAAATTATCTCCCAATCACCTCATACCATGCACTGTCCTCCCTCCCCCACTGCATCTAGCTAACTCTCTGATTTTGAACCAGTCACAGAAGAAGAAGTAAGCAGGCTTCTTGCATCTTCTCGCCCAACCACTTGCACCAGTGACCCATTTCCGTCACATCTCCTCCGGTCCCTTTCCCCTGCTGTCACCACTCACCTAACTAAAATATTTAACCTCTCTCTCTCTTCTGGTATCTTTCCTTCCTCATTTAAGCATGCCATCATACATCCACTACTTAAAAACCATCCCTCGACCAAAACTGTGCCGCTAGCTATAGACCGGTCTCTAATCTTCCCTTCATCTCTAAACTCCTGGAATGCCTGGTCCGCTCCCGTCTGATCCGCTATCTCTCTGATAACTCTCTTCTTGACCCTCTCCAATCCGGTTTCTGTTCTTTACACTCTACTGAAACTGACCTCACTAAAGTCTCTAATGATCTACTATCAGCTAAATCTAATGGTCACTACTCCATGCTAAATCTCTTGGATCTCTCTGCAGCATTCAACACTGTGGATCATCAGCTCCTCCTCACTATGCTCTGCTCCATTGGCATCAAGGACACCGTTCTCTCCTGGTTTTCCTCCTATCTCTCTAACCGCTCCTTTACACTTTACTGTATCTTTTGCTGGTTCCTCCTCCTCTCATCTTCCCCTTACTGTTGGGGTTCCTCCAGGATCAGTCCTAGGCCCCCTTCTCTTCTCTTTGTATACTGCCCCTTTTCATCAAACAATCAATAGATTTGGTTTCCAGTACCATCTCTATGCTGATGACACCCAATTATACACTGCTTCTCCTGATAACACGCCTGTCTTGTTAGAAAACACCAGCGATTGTCTAAACGCTGTGCCTAACATCATGTCCTCACTATATCTGAAACTGAGCCTGTCCAAGACTGAACTCCTGGTGTTTCCTCCCTCTACTAATGTACATATACCTGACATTGCCATTTCTGTGTGGTTCCACTATTACTCCCCAGCAACTTGCCCGCTGTCTTGGGGTCATACTTGACTCCAAACTTTCATTCGTCCCCCACATCTTTTCACTGGCTCGCTATTGTTATCTGTACCTCAAAAACATTTCTAGAATTTAACCTTTTCTTACTTTTGATTCTGCAAAAACTCTTACTGTTTCTCTTATTCATTCTCGTCTGGACTATTGTAACTCTCTTCAAATTGGTCTCCCTCTTACCAAACTCTCCCCCCTCCAATCTGTCTTGAATGCTGCAGCCAGGATCATATTCCTCGCCAGTCATTACACCGATGCCTCTTACCTTGTGCCAGTCCTTACACTGGCTATCCATCCACTCCAGAATCAAGTACAAACTTATTACCCTCACCCACAAAGCTATCCATGGCTCAGCACCACCCTACATCTCCTCCCTCGTTTCAGTCTACTACCCTACCCGTGCCCTCCGTTCTGTTGATGACCTGAGGTTAGCATCCTCAATAATCAGAGCCTCCCACTCGCGTCTCCAAGACTATACACGTGCTGCGCCAATTCTTTGGAATGCACTTCCCAGGTCAATACGATTAGTCCCCAATCCCTACAATTTTAAGCGTGCCCTGAAAACGCATTTATTCTGACTGGCCTACCGCCTCAACACATTAACCTAACTATCCCTGTGTGGCACAGTCAAAAGTTTTACCATAACCAGGTTCCCCGCATCATGTTCCCACACGCCTTATGCATCTATTAGCCCTCTGTGTCTGTACTGTTACACACTTAACATTTTGGCTGGTCCAAACAATCAGGGCAACTGTTACCACCCACCTTTCGTGTCTCCTCTTTTTTCCTCATAGATTGTAAGCTTGCGAGCAGGGCCCTCATTCCTCTTGGTATCTGTTATGATCTATGTGATTATTGTTATGCTGTAATGTCTACTGTCTGTACAAGTCCCATCTGAAATGTAAAGTGCTGCGGAATATGTTGGCGCTATAGAAATAAAATTTATTATTATTATTATTATTATTAAGTAAAAAATATGATTAAATATTGTAATAAATACTTCATAAGCATGTTATTTAGAGAAGTATAATATAATGATAGCTTCTGATTCTCCTGCCTTTCATCCACTGATTAATTAGACAGCTTCTGACTTTTGTTTTTTGCTGACACCACCTCTGTCTTTAGCATCAGAGTATGTACTTCAACTCTCTGTCATAGGTTACTATCTTATTGGCTTTTCCTTCCATACTATACAGTATGTTTTGTTAAAGGTACATTTTCTAGATAAAATACAATGAATCTCAATTAGACTTAAACATTTATAAGAATGAGTGTAATTTTCTAAAATGTATTCCCTAATACTGTATATGCTAATCATAGGAATCACCCTGTGAGAATTCATATTTCTCTATGAAATGTATTAAAGGGAATCTGACACCAGGTTTTTGCTACCCCATGTGAGAGCAGATGATGATGTAGAGGCAGAGACCCTGATTCCAGAGATGTATGACTGCTGCAGTTTTGATTGAAAACTGTTTTATCGGTTGCAGACCTAGCAGTTCTCTGAATACTGAGCTCTGTATAAACCCACCCAGACCACTGATTGGCAGCTTCCTCCGCTTAATATGTTGGTGCTATATAAATAAAATTATCATTTAAAATGATTACACTGTGCATAGACAGAAAATTGCCAATCAGTAGTGGGGGTGGGGCTTTATAACACTTATGAGTATAGAGGACTTAATGGCAGCGGGCCAACTAGTCCTCTAGTGACAATCTCCTGCTGATAAAACAATGATTTACTCAAAACTATACTAAGCAGCCCAGTAAGTGACACAATTGCTGGAATCAGGGTCTCTGTATCTACATTATGCTGCTCTTAGTTTAGGCAGCAAAAACGTGGTGACAGATTGCCTTTAACAGAAAGCAGCTGTCTGTATTAAGTCAGTGGATCATTAGCCTGGAAGCCATGCAGAATACACTAAAATACCCGCCACTATTATTCAGTATATACTGGAACTCTTCAGAATTTTTTGTTGATTAAGTGTTTTCAATGGGGAATCCCATTTATGTAAGCAGACAGTAGTAGATTAAAAATGCTGCCCTGGTGCTTGATGCGCATAGATTTTTCACCACTTATTATAAGTGTGCTTTTATTGTACTGCATAAAATGTATCCATTATTTGAGAGAAAATATTTAATTGGTGGTTTATTTTCCTGTATATGTAATACTTCAACCTTGTAAGCATGAAATATTCAGTCACTTGGTCTTCTCCAGGGCAGCAAATGGATGTCTGCTTCTATTTTATGAAAACTTAAAGTGCATTAAAGAATAATGAAGTTAGCAATGTAACATCAATCTAAAATAAAAAAAAAGATTGATCGAAGATTGATGAATTCTTTAACACGGTGGCATGTAGCTATGGCCATATGTATTCCTAGGTTGTATTATTTGTTCTGAGAGTAAATGATCACATTGTAGCTTGATATATACTTCCTTCAGTGTTACTTATGAAAAACTGAATATTTAAAATTCATGTTAATACAGTAACTTGCAATGCAATTTGTTTAAGGCCCAAATAAAATAATACATTATAACCTCTACTAAGACTTCTCGCTATGTGTAATTAAAAAATACATTTTATATCTATGTGATATTTCTGACCCCGAGTTATAAAAATCAGTAAATTAGTCTTCTTTGAAGGCACTGCCATGTTTTTTTAAAGGTAAATTTATGTGGGCTGTAATACGGCTAGGGCATGCGCAGTGATGGGTGTATCTGCGATGCACCGCAAACCGGAAGTGGATCCCTTGGCTTCCGTGCGGTTCAGCCTGGCACACAAATAAAATGGCCATGCACTCCACACGGAATAAGCGCAGTGGAGATATACCCAACTCAATCCGGAAGTAGATCCTATAGCTTCCGTGCGGTTCAGTCTGGAACGCAAAATATGGCCGTGAACTCCATGCAGAGTGTGCGCAGAGGAGATTTACCCACGGTGAGGGGGAAGATCCCATGTTATGGCTGGCGGAACGCACCAAATTATAAAATAATAGTAGGTGCGTTCGCAGCCCGGGGTCCACCGTGCAGAGGTGGTACACTGCTGCTAGGTATTGGCGGAAGTATAAAGCGGTGTGGAAAGGTCACAAATGGGTTAAAGTCACCCAGTGTGAACAGAAGTGAACTCTGTTAACTCACAGAGCCACACTACCGATGAACATAAATGCCGGAGCCTGTTTAGCTCACAGAGTCCGGCCAAGGAGCGCACAGAAAGCGGTCACAGAACTCTGCCCCAAGGACACGAGGTCAGAGTCCCTCTAGACCTTCTGAGCGCGCGGCGTCGCAACTGCGGATGCCACTATAGACACTGACTGCGGAGTGTAGAGCATGTGCATGTGGCGTGCCAAGCTACTGGTGGAGACTGATGCCTGTCTCTGACTCTGTCCTACCTACACCTAAGCCTGGGTGCTTAACAGGCTAGGCTGCACAACACATGCGTACCAAGGATAGGGGTTTCTTAATGAGTCATTCACCAGAGACATTCATACATGCATACAACACTCACTCCTCATAGTCTGATAATGCAGTCTATACTAGCGCATGGCCGAGCGGCCATGCAAACCTTTTATAGCCGCGTGCTTCCGGGATCTTTCTGGCCTTTCGGATGGTCCAATCTGAGCTGGAGAAGGACCTGAGCATGTGACCTTCGATCTCTAATGGGAGATCACTCCACGGGCATGCTCAATGGCCCGAAAGGAGAGACTTGCAGCTGGCCATCCTGCATTGCTATATGTGGACCAGAGGTGGCAGCAGCCAGTAAGCCCACAGTGCTGGTCTGAGCAGAGCGCTGGGAATGATGAGTCTGCTGAGCAGGCTCCTCTGCGGCCGGAGGAGAATGGGAAACCACCAAGTGCAAGGCTCTGGATCCCTGCTGTGCAGTGGCAGGAACCTGACGCCTAACATTATGCCGCGATAAGGAGCAGAGAGTGGATGCTCTCCACTTGCTCCCAGGTCCGAGCCTCTGGACCATGAACCTTCCAGTCCACCAAATAAAACTTTTTACCACGCACCACCCTGCGTCCCACAATGGCATTGACCTCAAACTCGTCCGAAGACAGGTCTGAGGTCCCGGCAGATGACTCGGAGAACCGGGACATGTGAACAGGTTTAAGGAGGGACACGTGGAAGGCGTCAGAGATAGCCAAGTGTGGTGGAAGAGCCAAACCACAGAGCTGATCTGCTCGAGGACTTTGAAGGGACCAATGTAGCGAGGAGCAAACTTAGTAGACTCGACTCGCAGCCTGATGTTACGGGCGGAGAGCCACACTAAGTCGCCAGGGGAGAAGGTTGGAGCAGGATGCCGATGTGTGTCCGCGGAGGACCTCATTCTCTCCTTAGAGGCCCGAATGGTGTCCTGGGTGTGATCCCAAATATCATGTGCCTCCACCGCCCAGTCTGCCACCTAGAGTCGGTGGATGACACGGGCATAGGCACAGGGACACGAGGATGTTGGCCGTAGTTAAGGAGGAATGGCGTCTGGCCAGTGGAATCAGCCACAGTGTTGTTCAAGGCTAACTCAGCCCACAGCAACAAAAATCCCCAGTCATCCTGCCTGGCCGAGACGAAGTGTCGGAGACATGTGACCAGGGTCTGGTTGGCCCTCTCTACCAGCCCGTTCATTTCAGGATGACAGGCCTAGGAGAGATTCAGTTCAATACTGAGCAAGCGACAGAGCTCTCTCCGGAAGCGAGATGCAAACTGGGGACCCTGGCCACTGACAATCTTGTCAGGCATGCTGTGTAAGCGGAAACATGTTTGATGAATGGCACTGCTAAGCCCCGTGTGAAAGGTAGCCGAGAGAAAGGCACCAAGTGCACCATTTTAGAAAAATGGTCGGTGACGACCCAAATAACGGTACTGCCACTGGACTTGGGTAGACCCACCACAAAGTCCATGCCAACCATCTCCCAGGGCCTGTCAGCCACCAGTAAGGGGTAAAGTAATCCAGCAGGTCATTGCCGGGAAGGCTTATTCTTGGAGCAGGAGACGCACCCTTAATGTAGCCTTTGATGTCACGAGCCATATGCGGCCACCGGTACGTCCTTACCAGAAGCTCAACTGTCCGCTTATTACCAAAGTGTCCACCCACCCTGGACGTGTGAGCCCAGGAGAGGACCTCCGGATGCAAATGGGCAGGGACAAAAGTCTTGCCCGGGGGGTACAGACTCGAGGGCGACTGGAGCCACTGTCCTCAAACTCTCAGATGATACAATTAACCAAGGTTCCTCCTCCTCCGATGATACAACAGAGCGAGAGAGCGCATCGGCTTGGACATTCTTCTGTCATGATCCCAGTGCAGGTTTTGACCTGCACATCAGGGGTTAATGTCTTGAGACCAGTGCAGGCTTTGACCTGCACGCCTGGGGTTAATTATTGTGGCCTCTCTTTGGTTCAAGGAGAGCTTCTTATAGCCCTGGGAAACTCCAATCCCTGTCAGTTATACTTTTGCCTTTGGTCGAGTGTGGTGACCCCTGTGTGCATGTGCTTTCTGATTGTCTTCTAGCTTGTGTTAGGAGTGGCAGAAGGCACTAAATAAAAAATATGAATAAAGTGCCTTCGCCGCTCGGGGTCCACCGTGCGGAGGATGGAAAACCGCAGCTAGTAGATGCAGAGCACTATGGCGGTAATGTGCACAGGGTTTAACTGCACCCAATGTGCACTGAAGCAAGCTCTGTTATACTCACAGAGCTGCAGGCAAAAAACACACAAAACGCTGAGTCTGTCCAGGGTCACAGAGTCTCAGCGATGCAGACATGGGATTCAGAGTCACAGGAGTAGCCTTATACAGCAGGACTACTCCGTCTAGACCTACCGTTAAATAAGGTGCGTGGCATTGCAATAGCGGATGCAGAGATAAGCTGCAACTGCAGCGTGGCAAGAACTGAGCCGCTGGTAAGGAGCTGCAATAACGCTGGCGCAGTGCAGACTCTAAGCTGCTGAGCAAGATGGAGCTAGGCGCGCTGGCGCTACTACTGGCAGGAACCAATCACTCACACAAACGCATTATCAGAGGGAAGTGGTTTCTTATTAAGTCATTCACCAGTCCAAGCATCCATCATCAAACATACAGCAGCAAGAATGAAAAATACTAGCGCATGGCAGAACAGTCATGCGCGCTTTTTATACCAAACGGGACCTTCCGGAAATCTCCAAGGCTCCAAGAGGAGCCAATAGGATTCGACACAGGACCTGAGCACCTGACTCCCGAACTCCAATGGGAGTTCGTCCCATGAGCATGCTCAGTTAAGGGAACAAAGGACTTAGCCTCTGGAGTGAGTTGCCGCAAGGCACTCTCCTCTGCAATCTCCTCTGCAGCAGATGAAGCGCAGGAGACTGCAGAATGTAAGGGTTTCGATTTCAACATAGGAGAGGTAGAAATCTGACTCCTAACAGCTTGCTTATATGGTTCTGACCCGGTTCTGTCCCCTGTTGTGAGTTTGTCTCTCGATTCTGTACTGTGTATCTGCTTCTCTGGTTTCTGACTCATTGCCTATGTCCTGACTATTCTCTGATTGCCCCTTTTGTACTGTGCTGCTATCTCCGTGTATGACACATTGCTTATGTTCTGACTACTCTCCGTGTATGACCCCCCGTTTGTCTGACCTGAGGATCCCTGTAGTAGAATCCTGCATTCACCTCCAGCAGGACGCTAAGCCCCACCCCCTGCCATCACATGATCGTAGGTCCTTCACTGCTTGCTACTTTCAGCGTCCCAAGTCCTGTCTGCCTGAGCGTTCCCTGCAGTATCTGACCCTGGGCCCTCCCGCAGTGTGGGTGAGTCACCCTGTTCAGCTGTGGCAATTCGCCGGCGCTGACAGGACCCTGACACTTCTCACTGGAAAGGAAATGTAGGGTGAAATGGAACCGGGAGAAGAAGAGAGACCATCGAGCTTGGCGAGAATTTAACCGCTGAGCGGTTTGAAGATAGACCAAATTTTTGTGGTCAGTGTAAACTTGGAAGGGATAGCGAGCCCCCTCCAGGAGGTGTCTCCATTCAGAAAAGGTCAACTTCATGGCTAGCAACTCCCTGTCCCCAATGGAATAGTTCCTCTCTGCCGGTGAGAAGATCTTGGAAAAGAAGAAGCAAGGATGCTTCGGACCTTGGGCATCCTTTTGGAACAGGACTGCTCCAGCACCGACGGATGAGGCATCCACCTCTAAAATAAATGGCTTATCCACATTGGGGCAATGTAAAATGGGAGCCCTAGCGAAGTGAGACTTAATGGAGAGGAAGGCCTTAGATACCTCCTCTGACCACAATTTAGGATTCGCTCCCTTCTTGGTGAGGGCAACCAAGGGAGCTACCAAAGTCGAGAAGTGCGGGATGAATTGGCGGTAATAGTTAATAAATCCCATAAAGCGCTGCACCGCTTTGAGGGAGTGAGGCTCCTGCCAATCCATTACCGTCTGCAGTTTGGTAGGATCCATGGCCAACCCCTGGGCCGAGATGATATAGCCCAGGAAAGACAAGGACTCCTGCTCAAACATGCACTTCTCCAACTTGGCATACAGGGTGTTTGCCCGTAGGAGATCGAAGACTTTACAAACCTCTCTCCGGTGGGACTCCAAATCTGGAGAGAAGATGAGAATATCATCCAGATAGACCACCACTGAAGACGAAAGCATATCTCGGAAGATGTCGTTTGCAAAGTCTTGAAAGACGGCCGTGGCATTACAGAGGCCAAAGGGCATGACCAGATACTCATAATGGCCATCCCTGATGTTAAAAGCCGTCTTCCACTCGTCTCCCTCACATATGCGTATCAGGTTGTAAGCTCCCCACAGATCGAGTTTGGTAAATACTCTTGCTCCCCGCAACCTATCAAACAGCTGTGATATCAGAGGCAGAGGGTACTTATTCTTAAAGGTGATGGCGTTAAGACCCCTGTGATCGATGCAAGGCTGCAATTCACCGCTCTTCTTCTGAACAAAGAAGAATCCTGCCCCTGCTGGTGACACCGACTTCCTAATAAATCCCCTGGCCAGATTCTCCTTGATGTATTGTGACATGGCCTCTGTCTCTGGGAGAGACAGGGCATACACATGACCCCGGGGAGGCTCTGCACCAGGCAAGAGATCTATAGGATAGTCGTAGGGACGGTGCGGCGGGAGAGTCTCTGCCGCTCTCTTGGAGAATATATCTGTGTACTGCTGATAGTGTTTAGGGAGCGAAGAGAGATCTGCGGGAGCCGCAGTGGAGGCCACCTGAACGCACTCGCTCAGACATCTACCCTCACAGGACTTACTCCAACTAAGAATTCTCCCCGAGGACCACTCAATATGGGGAGAGTGGCAACACAACCAGGGAACTCCCAAGAGAACCTGATCGATACCCTCGGGCATTATAAGGAGGGACACTCTCTCGTGATGAGACGGAGACAGAGACAGTCTTAGTGGAGCAGTCTAATGGGTAATCTGCGAGGGTAATGTCGAACCGTTCACCACTCTGATGGTGAACGGCTGAGGTAGCCTAACCAAGGGGATCGCGTGCTGAAGAGCGAAGGCTGAGGACATAAAATTACCCTCCACTCCAGAATCTACGCAAACCTCCACCGCCAGAGTGGAGGAACCGAACTCTAGCACCCCCTTGAAGGTTAACTTGGAGGAAAATGGTGTGGTGTCTCGTAACCCTCCTGCTATTGCCACTAGATGCGGGCGTTTCTCTGAGCATTGTGGACACCTATTGGCAAAGTGACCAGACTGTCGGCAGTGAGCGTGAGCTATGGGGGTTCGAGCAGGGCAGAACTTAGAGCCCGTGTGAGGCATAACCACCGACGACTCCGACGCTCAATCGGGTGGCTCCAGAGGTTTAGAGAAAGTTGGAGCCAACTTAAACCTCTGTCTGGACTGGGAGCGCTCCAACCCTCGCTCTAAGAAGCGGAGATTAATACGGGTGGAGATGGTAATAAGCTCCTCCAGAGTGCCGAGAACCTCCCGAGTGGCCAGAGTGTCCTTAACATGGTCAGCCAAACCCGTCCAAAAGATTAGTATTAGGGTCTTATTTGACCATTCCAACTCGGAAGCCAGTGTCGGAAAACGAATGGCATACTGGTTGACCCTGTGTCAGAGCCAACAGCTGGAGTGCGGTATCGTGTGTGACCCGTGGTCCCAGAAAGACCTGCTTCAGAGAGCCTAGGAACTGAGAAGCTCTCTGAACCATGGGGTCACCACACTCCCACAGTGGAGTGGTCCACTCCAGAGCCCTGCCAGCCAGAAGGGAAATGATGAATCCGACCTTAGCCAGCTCAGAGGGGAATCATGCGGCCAGCAGCTCTAACTGAATAGCACACTGGCTCACGAATCCCCTACAGGAGGCACTATCACCCGAGAGCTTCTCGGGCAGCGGGAGGTGGGATAACATCGGTGCAGGGATGGAAGTGGGAACACGGGAGACAGCCTCCGCGGATGCCTGAGCAGCGGCCACAGTAACATTCGCAGCTAATGTTGAACGCTCGAGAGCCGCCAACCTGCCCCCAGCTGCCGAATGTGCTGCAGTAGTTGCTGTTTATCCGCCATTACTAGCCAGACCCTGGCACTAGTATAATGTTAGGGCTGGCGGAACGCACCAAATTATAAAATAATAGTAGGTGCGTTCGCAGCCCAGGGTCCACCGTGCAGAGGTCGTACAGCTGCTAGGTAATGGCGGAAGTATATAGTGGTGTGGAAAGGTCACACATGGGTTAATATCACCCAGTGTGAACAGAAGCGAACTCTGTTAACTCACAGAGCCGCACTACCGCTGAACATAAATGCCGGAGCCTGTTTAGCTCACAGAGCCCGACCAAGGAGCGCACAGAAAGCGGTCACAGAACTCTATTGTATTACAAAAACACGGACGGCACCATCAAAAAGTCAAACCAATAGAGAGGGATCCAACCACCGTATGTCTTAATTAAATAGTACACAACCAGAGGCAAAGAAGACATACACAAACAGCAGGGATCACCATGAAAACAGTCACAAATTTATTTCTTAGAACACACAAAGCACAAAAAGATACTAAAAATATTTAAAATATACAGTGGTTAATAACCATAAGCTGTATATATGGGAGCAAACACAAGCCCTATACAAAATCCGCTAATTATGCACAGAATGTCACATACAGCCGTTCACAATATATACCATTATAATAAGAAAAGGTCTTGTGTTAAAGTACAGGAGAAATTCCTAGTTGTAAATACAATTTTTGTACACAAGAAATACAAAAAAATGACCTATACAAATATACTGCAGAGTATTTTTACACCAGAGTGTGAGCCTAAATTCCTTGCTGCAGCCGATGATAATATGCAGATAAAGTGTACAAAATTGCTGAAGCAAAGAATCACAGCTATAGTTAGTGGAGATAGGGTTAAGGCACCAAATAACAGTCCATTAGGGTGGAGGTTGGAACACCAACCAGTATCCAATAAATAAATCAATATACCAAAGGCTAAAAAATAGCACCAGTAGCAAGAAAATTAGCAACCCTTCCTAGAATACTTTACCACCCCAGCAAGCGGAAATAGGAGATACTCATTCTGTATATGTAGCCTTTATGCATAGATTAGAAGACCTACCCCTGATGAAGTCACGACGGTGATGATACGCGTAGGGTTAAGGGAGCGACACTATGCCCCTCCATACTAATCTAATGGACTGTTATTTGGTGCCTTAACCCTATCTCCACTATCTATAGCTGTGATTCTTTGCTTCAGCAATTTTGTACACTTTATCTGCATATTATCATCGGCTGCAGCAAGGAATTTAGGCTCACACTCCACTCTGGTGTAAAAATACTCTGCAGTATATTTGTATAGGTCATTTTTTTTGTATTTCTTGGGTACACAAATCGTATTTACAACTAGGAATTTTTCCTGTACTTTAACACAAGACCTCTTCTTATTATATGGTATATATTGTGGACATGCTGTATGTGACATTCTGTGCATAATTAGCGGATTTTGTATAGGGCTTTTGTTTGCTTCCATATATACAGCTTATGGTTATTAACCACTGTATATTTTAAATGTTTTTAGTATCTTTTTGTTAGTATCTTTTTGTGCTTTGTGTGTTCTAAGAAATAAATTTGTGACTGTTTTCATGGTGATCCCTGCTGTTTGTGTATGTCTTCTTTGCCTCTGATTGTGTACGATCACAGAACTCTGCCCCAAGGACACGGGGTCAGAGTCCCTCTAGACCTTCTGAGCGCGCGGCATCGCAACTGCGGACGCCGCTATAGACGCTGACTACGGAGTGTAGAGCACGTGCACTGAGTCGTGCCGAGACTGGTGGAGACTGATGCCTGTCTTCGACTCTGTCCTACCTACACCTAAGCCTGGGTGCTTAACAGGCTAGGCTGCACAACACATGCGTACCAAGGGTAGGGGTTTCATACATGCATACAACACTCACTCCTCATAGTCTGATAATACAGTCTATACTAGCACATGGCCGAGCGGCCATGGAAACCTTTTATAGCCGCGTGCTTCCGGGACCTTCCTGGCCTTTCGGATGGACCAGTACGAGCTGGAGAAGGACCTGAGCATGTGACCTTTGATCTTCAATGAGAAATCACTCCACGGGCATGCTCAGTGGACCGAAAGGAGGACTATATATGTGGCAGTTCCCATGAAATCAGCCTATATTGGAAGAGGAGCTCTATGCTTATCGGTTGATCATCTAAGATTTTTTGTGTCAAGGTACACCTTTGATGAAATTATTGAAACTTTTGGGATTGATATCCAATTGTTAACCGCGTGGTTGGGAAACATGGGTGGGACTAAGGTCTATTCAATACAGTCTTTCCTTTATATTATTACCTTCCATAAACTATCTCTGTGTTTTTACACACTGTTATGATATGATATAGGTAATAATTGTGTCTCTTGGTTGCTCCTACGTGAGGGCATTAATCGGACCAAGGTGTGTGTCATTTTATCATTTTTACATGCACCTCAGATGTGGATCCATATCTTGGACAATTAAAATCATTTTTTCTATTTTTCATGGTTCATTAATGGAAGTTCATGGATAAGATATAGACCATAATTACTCAAATTATCTACGATTGCCACCAATAACATACGTGTGCTCTATTGTTTTTAAAACTACCTTTGGGGTTAGTGTCTCCTTAGTTTTAGGTGTGGCCTATGTTTAGGAAAAGGTGTTCCCTTATTTAGTTATCTTCGGAGGGAGATCTTCAAGTGGCTGTAGGGCTTATCTAGGGACCCAAGGGGCAGTCATCGTCTAGCGGGGGCGCCAAAACGCTCTCCCCTAGGGTGCCTTCCCCCGCAGTCAGGAAGGTGAAAGCATATGCACTATACCAAGAATTTCTAGTATTCTCCAAGTGTTTGGGTTTGTTTTTTAACAGTATTTTGTTGTTTTTGTGGTGTGAATCACTGTTTGGTGGTGTAAACATATTTAATAAAATTTATATCTTTCATGGGGTTTCTTTATGATTTTTGTACTTTATTTGATACTCTGGATTGTTATATATATTTGGTAAATTAATAATAATCAGCTAATTATATATTGTTTGAGTAAAAATTGTTTAGATTTTTTGCAAATTTTGGATTGTCAACGTTTATTTTTATCTTTCATGCCACTTTTTTTTATTAAAAAAGAATTCTGAAATTCTGTATTTTACAGGCAGGATTACAATGTAAAATAACACCACTATTATTAACCCCTTTCTGCCATCAGACGTACTATCCTGTCCATGTGCCCTGGGACTTAATTCCCAGGGACGGGATAGTACGTCATAGCGATCAGCGGCGCTCACGTGGTGAGCGCCGCTGATCGCGGCCGGGTGTCAGCTGATTATCACAGCTGACACCCGGCACAATGTGTCAGGGGCGGTCATGGACCCCCCCTGACACGTTAACCCCTTGTACGCCGCGATCAAACACAATCGCGGTGTACCGGAGGTTAAAGGGAAGCATCGGCAGGGAGGGGGCTCCCTCCGTGCTTCCCTGAGCCCCCCACGGCAGCGCAATGTGCAGCGCTGCTGCGGGGGGCTCTTTCCCTACAGGCCCCCGGATCCAAGATGGTGACGGGGACCTTCGGTGGGCCTGTAGTGAGCAAGCCAAAACCCTGACAGGATAATTAAGTTCTGAAACCTTGGTCAAAGTTGTGTCAGCACACAAATCTCCAAGGGGTGCCCATTTTTCTTCTTGTAAGTTTTGTAATGCAAAAAAATGACAATATGTATTTTGCTTTCCTAAAATACAAATTAAATGTGTCATCTATAACTTTAGCTCTTTTAGAGATCATTTCATCTTCAACTTGCTGTAATTTTGACCAAGCGTGCCCAAACTTTCACATCCCACTGTATAACTGCAGCAGTGAAGAAGATGAGAGCAGTAGCCTGTGAATAATGCAGAGATTCAATTGATAGGGGAAGAGAGATAAGAGAGGTGCAAGAAGCAGCAGCAACAGACATATAAATAATAAATGAGTCACATGATCTGCATGAACATCTTTTTTTCAATTAAATCACAATATTATATAGCTGGAGCCAGTTTAAATGGGACCTGTCATAAAATAAGGATTTACCTGCAGCCATAATATTATTCTGCAGGTAAATACAATTTTAAATATGTGCATGTGTCTGACTGGTAGTTTAACTGCTCGTAAAAAAAATAACTTTTAATCTCCTTGAAGTCACTTGTTTCCAGTTAAATAGGTTGCAGCGGAGACTATGAGCAATTCTTAGGAGAAGAAACACAAGAGCACACAATAAATTCCATATAGAAAAATGTAAATTTTTTATTAAATAGTTAACAATATAAAAATGGATAGCAAAAAGATGTGCTCATGAACAATTAGGACAATAGATCCCATGTACCGACCCAATCCCCTCCAGATGGAAAACCAGGTGAGTATGTATTGAGAGCCTCAAATCATATCCTAGATCAAAATACCACCCCAGCAGATATGAAATACATAATCAAGGTAGCGGTGACTGATATTATCAATGTCAATACACGCAAACAGCGGAAATCAAAATGCTGGTGGAAGTAAGAGATGACCCTCGGATCATGCCATAGATCAGAATACCACCCCAGCAGATATAGAGTGAATAATCATAGAAGCGGTGACCGATGATACCAGTACCAACACACACTGCCAGTGGTGGTCAAAATGCTGGTAAAGATAAAGGATCAAATAGGTAACAACTCACCAGGGAGGGGAAGAGGAAGGAGTCCAGCAGTGGGGCCTCCGACTATGAGCAGTAGGTGCTCTCTGCACAATGAATGTGTTGTGATCAGTCCACCTGCTCCTTGTCTAACAAAGGGCAGTCAGAGTGGTTACAGCGAATAGAGATCACCGATTGCTCACAGTCCACGATGCAGTCCATTTGACTGGAAGTGAGTGACTGCATGAAAAATATAACTTTTGTCCCTGCGTCGCACTTCCAATTAGACATGTCTTTAAAGCAGTGTTTACCTGCTGTGAGGCAGTGACTGGTGTCACATGTGAGGGTCACTATGTTCCCCCCAGGATGCGCATGGAGGCATATTGAGGCCATGAGAGTGCTTTGCAATCACAGGTGTAGCTGTGGTTGCAATGCAGACTAAAGTGAGTATAAATCTTGGACATGCTGGTTGTCCAAGGCAGATTTAGGGAAAACCTGCTCTGGGCTTGGGTGTTTTGAAATAAACCGCAGATGGTAGTGGTGGCAGTCCATTATATTCCTGGACCGGGTTCTCCATTTGGCTGAAGGCCACAAGTTGCTAGTCTAAAACCCTGCACTATAGGGCTTGAGTGTGTCAGGTTGAGGGTCAGTGGCAATCTTGTGCTTGCTAGAGTGCGGAACAGTCAGCTCTGCAGAGCTCCACCTGTGTGAGGGAACACAGGCCAGCATAGCAAAATAGCCAAGGCAGCTGAATAGTCTGGCACCCATAGCATACACAGCGGTGCAGTCGCCCAACTGTTCAGAGGTGGACTGGCGTGTTTAGCGACTGTAATCCAGAGGATATGTTTCCTGGCTGCGATCTGGAGGATATCATGTGTTGTGTTTTTTTGAGTTGAACATTAAAGAGACGTTTTTGCTTTGAACTTTGCTGGGTCACTGCCTCATCACTGCACAGTGTGCTACCGCGGCACTACATATGGTGGAACGAATGCGGGCAGTGTGAACTGAGGCATACCCCAAAAAGTGCTGCATGTCGGTGAGCAAGCCAGTTGGAAAAATGGAGGAGCTTTTGAGACAGGTGGTCCTCATGCAGCAGGAGCTGCAGTGGCAGCAGCAGCAAGAGGTGCTGAAGCAGCAAGAGGCACTGCAGTTCCAACAGCAACAGTGCAGTTGCTGCAGCAGCAGCAGCAAGAGGCACTGCTGTTGCAGTGGCAGCTACTGGAACATCAGCGGTGTAAAGAGGAGAACCCTAACGTGAGGGACGATCAGCGATGTAAAGTAAAGACCCCTAAGGTGAGGGGCGATCGGCAATGTCAAGAAGAGACCCCTAAGGTAAGGGGAGATCAGAGAATGTACCAGTGGTCTTTTGCAGAGACTCATCCTGCCAGGTCTCAGGCGTTTAACTTATTACAGTTGGTGGAGGAATGGCTCCAGCCGGAGACTTTGACCCCGACCCAGATGGTAGAGAGCTTGTTGGTCGACTGGCTGGTGAGGGTTTGGCCGGCCACCCTGCAGTGTTGGGTGAGGCAAGGGGACCTGGGCACTCTGGTCCAGCTGATAAGTATGATTGAGCGGTATACAGCCACTCAGGAGTTTGTACAGGAGCATGACAAAACTTTTGTTTCCTCTAAAGTGGCTAAAAGGTATAGTCAGGCCGCAGCAAATAAGTGTTGGTGGTGCCAAGGGCCTAGACATGTGGCTACTGACTGCCCCCTGATATCTGAAACCATGGACTGTGGGTATACTCGCTGTATGTCTATGTATGTCCAGCCAGTTTGTACAGCCACTATAGGCACTGCTGACAGCGAACCCCAGCTGTTCCAGGTACTCGTGAACGAGTACTAAACAGAGGCTCTCCTGGACTCGGGGAGCTTACTGACTTTGGTCCATGGGTCCCTTGTTGCCGGGGACAACCCCAAATGATGGAAAGTGGAGGTGATGGATATCCATGGGGAAATCCGGGAGTACCCGACTGCGGAGGTTAATTTTTCTACATCATGTGGTGACATTAAACTTGTGGTGGGAGTGGTGAAGACCCTTCCATATGGGGCTGTGTGGGGAAGAGACTTGTCCCTGTTCTGGTCCCCGTGGGAGACCAAGGTCAACCCTCTCAAGGTAAATGTTGTTCCGGCATAGAACCCGAAGATCCCAAGTCAGGGATACCTGCCATAACGGTCGCCAACCTAGGGACAGAGTGTAATCCCGATAGGTTCCCACTAGAGGTATTGGCAGGAGAGGCTGAGGATGTTGCTCTGGGTGCAGAACCTGAAGGTCCCGAGTCAGGGATAGTTGCTATAAGGGTCGACAACCTAGGCACAGAGTGTAACCCTGATAGGCTCCCCTAGAGGTTGTGGCAGGAGAGGTCGTGGAGACCCCACTGAACTATGAGCTAGAAATGTCCCCTGGACAGTTCAGTTCCAGAGTCCCATGCAGAGATGCAAGTTTAAAAACCCCACATATAAAAAGAAAGCCTGGAGGAATCGAGAAGGTGTAGTCGTGGAGGTGACTAGGGATGTTCAGATGAGGAACCCTCTGGCACTGGCCAAAGATGTGGCCGGGGGTCAGGGTAAATTGGATAGAGCTCTCACTAGACAGCAGCGTCAGGAGGCTCGGGTTCGGGTGCAATGTGGTATGGATGTATGCCCGGAGTTGCCGGGGCAGACCGCGGCATTTCAGCATGACATAGTCACTGAGGCATGGGTAAGGATATAGAGGAAATGGTATCAAGGGCCCAAGGCAGCTACTTATGTCACAGGATGAGCTGCGGGGATAGGGAATCCCAAATAAACAAGGTAGAGACCACCCAAAACTGGCCCAAATCTACTATTAGTCAGGAAAGTAAGTGTGTCTTCTGCAACGGAGAACAAGGAGGTGGGTGGTCACGTAACAAAGTATGGAGGAGAAACACAAAGGGGAGGGATGCTTCCGTCAACTGATGGTTCCGGTCTCGGGCGGGGGTGTCACAGGGTCATGCGGATGCCCTGTCATGCGCCCATGTGGGGTGACAAGTGTATGTGAGGCAGTGACCGGTGTCACATGTGAAGGTCATTGTATGCTTCCCCCAGGATGCGCACAGAGGCGTATTGAGGCCATGAGAGTGCATTGCAGTCACAGGCATAGCTGTGGTTGCATTGCAGACTAAAGTAAGTATAGGTCTTGGACATGCTGGTTGTCCAAGGCAGATTTAGGGAAAACCTGCTCTGGGCTGTGTGTTTTGAAATAGACTGCAGATGGTAGTGGTGCAGTCGGTTTCATTCCTGGCCCGGGTTTTCCATGTGGCTGAAGGTGTGTCAGGTTCAGGGTCAATGGCAGTCTGGTGTTATGAATGGGTCACCGAGGAGGATAGCAGGAACAGGCTAAGCCACCAGGAAACCAGAGAGGTTGGTAACTGAGCGAATTGCAGACCCCTGATCCTATCAGCACAACTAGCAGTAGCCGTGGAGCATTCCTACAACGCCCTAGACGCCTCGGCACAGCCGGAGAACTAACTAAGCCTAAACCCAGAAAGATAAAATCTAAACTGCCTGCCCCAGAGCAGATCCCCAAAGGAATAGACAGCCCCCAAACATATATTATCAGTGAGACAAGGTGAAGCACAAACACAGGCAGAAAAATAGACTGAGCAAATGGTGGGAACCAAGCTGTCTAGATAGGATAGGTCAGAAAAGACTGTCTGCAATCACGCAAAAACCCTGAAAAATCCAACACATCTGATATACAAAAAACCTGAGGCCACACAACCTCACCCCCGCTAGATCAGCACTCTGGTGTGAACTGGAAGCAAAACAAAAGATACTAATATAACAGGGGACTGAACAAACTGACAAGCTGAGCAGGGCCCAGCGCTGCCCCTAGCAGGGAGTACGCTGAACCCTTGCAACAAAGCAGAAAGCAAAAAAAAGCACAACCAAATTAGATGCAAAGGATTAGCAAGAGAGTCACTTAACTGAACCATGCAGATCAAGCAGGAGACAAAAGAAATCCAAATGCACAAGGAGGAAATCACCAGCAACCACCAAGGGCAGCCTGCTCAATTATATGCTCCCAGCCAGTAATCCCAGGTTCCCAATTATCGTTGTCAGGTGGGAAACTTCCATCAACCTGGCCAGCTCCACTACTCCCAGTAACCACCAGAGGGAGCGGAGGGAGCTCTGGCTGAGAAGTCCGAGCAAGGGAATTCACAACAGTACCCCCTTGAGGAGGGGTCACCGAACCCTCATCCACGCCACCAGGTCGATCAGGATGGGCCCGGTGAAAGATACAAATCAATCTCTTAGCATGGATTTCAGAAGCAGAGATCCAAGAATTATCCTCCTGGCCATAACCCTTCCACTTGAGCAGGTACTGAAGTATCTGTCTAGCCATACGAGAATCCAATATCTTCTCTACCTTATACTCCAAATTAGCCATAACCAGTACAGGGTCAGGGGCGCCGCCATGGGAACTACTGGCTCCACAAACCTTTTCAACAAACATTTATGAAAAACGTTATGAATCTTAAACGTAACTAGAAGAGCCAAACGGAAAGAAATGGGGTTAAGGATTTCCAAAATCTTATAAGGTCCAATAAACCTTGGCTTGAATTTTGGAGATGCAACCTTCATGGGAATATTTTTTGAGGACAACCAAAGCATATCACCCACTTTAAACCGGGGACCAATGGTCCTATGCTGGTTGGAAAACTGTTGGGCCTTTTCCTGAGAGTGGGACAACTTATCCACTACTTGGTTCCAAATCTGCTGCATTCTCTCTACCACAGAATCCACACCTGGGCAGGCAGAAGCTTCCACCTGCCCCGAAGAAAATCGAGGATGAAACCCAAAGTTACAAAAGAAAGGAGACATCAAAGTGGCAGAACTAGCCCTATTGTTCAGCGCAAATTCGGCCAAGGGCAAAAATGAGACCAAGTCATCCTGATCAGCAGATATAAAACATCTCAAAAAGGACTCCAAAGTCTGGTTTGTTCTCTCAGTCTGCCCATTGGTCTGAGGATGAAATGCAGAGGAGAAAGACAACTGAATTCCCAGTTTGGAACAAAAAGCTCTCCAAAATCTGGAAACAAACTGGACTCCTCTGTCCGACACAATGTTCTTAGGAATCCCGTGTGGATGAACCACTTGTAAAAACAAGGACACCAACTCTGAAGAAGATGGCAATTTTGGGAGTGGTACAAGATGGGCCATCTTAGAAAATCTATCACAGATCACCCAGATAACAGTCATTCTCTGAGAGACAGGGAGATTAGGGATAAAATCCATTGAGATATGAGTCCATGGCTTCCTGGGAACCAGCAGGGGCATCAACAAACCACTAGCACGGGAACAGGGCTTGGACCGAGAACAAGTCCCACAGAACTGCACAAAATTCCTGACATCACGAGATAAAGTAGGCCACCAAAAAGACCAACTCACCAAATCTCTGGTACCAAAGATACCTGGATGACCAGCCAACGCGGAGCAATGAATTTCAGACATCACTCTTTTCCTCCACTGGTCAGGGACATACAATTTTCCCATAGGGCATTGTTCAGGTTTATCCTCCGGAAATTCCTCCAGGGCACTTCTCAAATCGGGAGAGATGGCGGAAAGAACTACACCCTCATTTAGAATGGTAGTATGCTTGGTCACAGCAAGAGAATCCGCAAAGAAACTACTAGAAAGGGTGTCCGCCTTAACATTCTTAGTGCCCGGAAGAAAGAAGACCACAAAATTAAAACGCGTGAAAAACAAGGCCAACCTAGCCTGTCTAGGATTCAAGCGCTTGGCTGATTCAAGATAAATCAAATTCTTGTGATCGGTGAGGACCACAACTTGATGTCTGGCTCCCTCCAGCCAATGTCTCCACTCTTCAAATGCCCACTTCATGGCCAACAATTCCAGATTCCCCACAACATAGTTATGTTCAGATGGAGAAAATTTTCGAGAAAAGAAGGCACAGGGATTCATCCTGGAGGTTAACGGATCTCTTTGAGACAAAACGGCTCCTGCACCAATCTCAGAAGCATATATCTCAACCTGAAATGGGAGTGAAACATCAGGTTGCCGTAGAACAGGAGCATAAGTGAATCTCTGCTTAAGCTCCTGAAATGCCGAGACTGCCTCTCGGGACCAATTCACCACATCAAAGCCCTTTTTGGTCAAATCCGTAAGAGGTTTAACAATACCAGAAAAATTACTTATAAATTTACGGTAGAAATTAGCAAAACCTTAAAACTTCTGAAGAGCCATCAGAGTATTGGGCTGAACCCAATCATAAATGGCCTGTACCTTGGCCAGGTCCATTTCAATAGTAGACGGGGAGAAAATGAATCCCAAAAACGAAATCCTCTGTACACCAAAAAAACATTTTGATCCCTTAACATAGAGAATTGTCCCTCAAAATCCGGAACACAGTCCGGACATGTTCCACATGAGAATCCGAATCACTGGAAAAAATCAAAATATCATCCAGATAGATGATCAAAAACTTATCCACAGGGTCCCGGAAAATATCGTTCATAAAAGTTTGGAAGACGGAAGGGGCATTAGTGAGCCCAAAAGGCATCACCGGGTACTCAAAATGTCCCTCCGGAGTATTAAACGCCGTCTTCCATTCATCCCCGTGCTTGATGCGAATAAGATTATACGCCCCCTGAGGTCAAGTTTGGTAAACCAACAAGCACTTTTAGCTCTGGAAAATAAATCCGAAATCAGGGGTAACGGCTACTGATATTTAACAGTGATTTTGTTAAGGGAACGATAGTCAATACATGGCCTTAATGAACCATCTTCTTTGGCCACAAAAAAAAAAAACAGCACCCAGAGGCAAAGAGGATGGTCTGATATGACCCTTCTCCAATGATTCCTTGATATAAGATCGTATAGCATCATGTTCAGGTACAGATAAGTTGAAAAGCAGACCCTTGGGAAATTTACACCCGGGCATTAACTCAATTGCGCAGTCATAACTCCTATGAGGGGGCAAAGACGCGGACTTACTCTCACTAAATACATCAGAAAAATCAGCCAAATAGTCAGGAATAGAGTTGAGTGAAACAGGTCGGTCAGATTCAAAAATTGCCGACTTTCGCCAAAGTCAGGTTTCGCCGATCGAAACCAGACCCGAGCATGAGGTCGACCATGAGGTCTCCGATCAGTGCACCAAAATCACGTTTCAAATGATGCTTTCAGCGCCTTTTCTCACCCAATGATGGAGGACACACACTGTGGGCAACACGATGACATGCGCTGCGGCCAGCACCATCTTAGAGAAGGGCATTGAAGTGACTGGCTGGCTTTGTGTGGCGTCACAGTGGATATAAAAGGCTGTGAACGTCGACCGCCATCTTACTTCTGCCAATCTTACAATAGCGAGAGGTGCTGCTGCTGATTCTGAACAGGGAGAGCGTTAGGCAGGGAAGAAGAAAAAAAGCTGCTTCTGCTGATAGCGCTTTTCACTGTACAGTTAGTGTGTAGTGAAAGGGGAGTATTTTTGTTGTGTGCAGCAGCGCTGGTGGTGATTAGGCTGCCTTATAAGGCTACCTGCTAGCTGCATTGCTGTATGCACACTGCTGTTCAAACTGCTTTTTTCAAAGCACTCCAAATTTTATTATTTTGTCCTGGTGAGTTACTGAGTGTTCATTTTTTCACACACCGTCTAGAGCCCGTCTAGCGGTGTACGCTCCTCGCACACTACCGTGTACCGGCTGGTATCACGGACAAATAGAAGCTATCTGGGTGTGACTCTGGAAGAAAAAGCCGAGGAGTTTGTCCATTTTTCCAGACCTTCACCTTAGAGTTGTGTCCGTTTTTCAACAGTTTCGTATATCTGCTGTTTGATTACAGTCAAAACTAGACAGAGACAGCGTGTGTCAGTCCGTATACAAATACACGGAGCTTGACAATTTTCCATACAGACACTGTCTAGCAGTGTACGCTCCTCACACACTACCGTGTACCGCCTTCTAGCACAGACAAATAGAAGCTACCTGTGTGTGACTCTGGAAAAAAAAGCCGAGGAATTTTTCCGTTTTTCCAGACCTACACCTTAGAGTCGTGTGCGTTTTTCAAACAGTTTCATATATCTACTGTTTGATAACGGTCAAAACTAGACAGAGACAGCGTGTGTCAGTCCGTATACAAATACACGGAGCTTGACAATTTTACATACACACACCGTACAGCGGTGTACGCTCCTCACACACTACCGTGTACAGCCTTGTAGCACGGACAAATAGAAGCTACCTGTGTGTGACTCTGGAAAAAAAAACAAGGAGTTTTTCTGTTTTTCCAGACCTACACCTTAGAGTCGTGTCCGTTTTTCAAACAGTTTTGTATATCTGCTGTTTGATTACGGTCTAAACTAGACAGAGACAGCGTGTGTCAGTCCGTATACAAATACATGGAGCTTGACAATTTTCCTTACACACATCGAATAGAGCTGTCCGATTCTCCAACAGTATTGTATATCTGCCGTTCGCATTACAGTCACTTTTATACCTAGTCAGCGTGTGCGTGTGACACTCCGTAAATACATATACGGAGATTGTTAGTTGCACAAAAATCGTATACAGCTGTACACTTCTGATACAGTTCCGTATATCTGCTTGTTGGATTACGGTCCAATACATACTGTGAGAGCGTCTGTGACTAACATAATATATACGTTGATTTAATTTGTTTAATACACCTTACACAGCTGGACGCTCCTCATAAAGTACCATCTCTCAACTGGTATTTTTGGTACATTTTCCCAAACTTGAGGAAGTATGGTGGAAGTGGCCGCGGACGTGAGCAGGGGGGCGCAGCTGGTACTGATGGTGGTGGTGCATTGGTTGGTTCTGGCAAAAGCACAATAGCAGCTAAGGCAGGAGGTGTTGAGCCTGCATCATCGTCTGGCCCTAGAAGGCCTGTAAGGTTGCCTTTTCTTGGAGTAGGAAAACCGCTTTTAAAGCCGGAGCATCAGGAACAGGTTTTGGCGTACATTGCCAAAACAGCCACCAGCTCTATTGCCTCCTCTTCTGAACGGTCGAAACCTGCAAGCACGGAGTTGTCAGTGCAGGGTTCTGGTCATAAAAAAACCCTTTTCTTGTGTCCTTCACCCCCACCAAAAGTTAAGGATGCGGCAGCCCACACTTCAGATTACTCTATGGAGCTCTTTTCACATACCATGCCTGGGTAATCCAGTCAAATCCTGAATTCCTCAGTCCAAGATGAATCTTACATAGAGTGTACTGATGCACAGCCACTGCTAGATGATTCTGCTGGTACATTGACCCACAGCACTACATTGCCCTCGCAGTCTATTGAGCCAGAATCTGACCCTGATGAAACCCAGGTGCCCCTTCCCGCATACTATACCACCTTACATGGTGACACAGAGGAAGGTAAAGAGGAAGGTGCAGATGACTTTGAAGAGGAGGTGATGGATGACCCAGTTCTGGACCCGGATTGGCATCCATTGGGGGAGGAGGGTGGCGCTGGCAATAGTTCAGATAAGGAGAAGGATCCGCAGCAGGCATTGACATCGCAGCAGCGGTTATCTAGCAGGCCCGTAGCTGTCCTAAAATGTGGAACAAAAACTATAAGATTTGCAGGACAGCTTGACCAGATGGTCAACTTAGGACAGAGTGCAAGGCCAGAAAATGTTTACCATAGTAGGAAGAGGGCAGTGTGGCACTTCTTTGTCCAAAATCCTACTGATGAGGCAAAGGTTACCTGTAAGAAGTGCGGAAGGACCTTTAGCCGAGGTAAACAACTCAGAAATTTGAATACCAGTTGCATGCTTAGACATTTAATCAACATGCACTTGCAAGCGTGGACGGACTACAAAACCTCAGGAAGCACATGTGCACCTGCTCCGACTGAAGGTAGCCAACAACGCTCCGTCGCTACCCCCACTGTAAGACCACCGCCACCATTAGGCACACCACCAGCACTAAATGTGGAGGTGTCGTCGCAAGGCAAAAGCACTCAGGGAATCACAATGGTTTTGCAACACAACACTGAATCTAGCCCATCACCATCAATACCATCACCAACCCCCTCTCACTCTATCCGGTCCACCGCTACTTCCCCCATATGCAGCTCTCCAGTCCAGCTCACCCTACCAGACACTCTGAGTAGGACAAGAAAGTACTCATCCCCTCATCTGCGTACACTGTGCTTGAACGCCTACATTGCCAAACTAATCTCATTAGAGATGATGCCCTACCGTTTTGTTGAAAGCGAAGCTTTCCGCGACCTCATGGCCTATGCTGTCCGACGCTATGACCTACCCAGTCGGCACTTCTTTTCTCGAAAAGCCATCCCTGCCCTCCACCGGCATGTGAAAGACCGCATTGTCCATGCACTAAAACAGTCAGTGAGTGGAAAGGTGCACCTCACAACGGATGCATGGACCAGTAGACATGGCCAGGGCCGTTATGTGTCCATCACTGCGCACTGGGTTAATGTGGTGGATGCAGGCTCCACTGGGGACAGCGGCAGTGGAACAGTGCTGCCTAGCCCATGGTATAGGAAACAGTTGGCTGTAGGCTTTCGCTCCTCCTCCTCCTCGTCTATCAGCGAAAGCTCGTCCAAAGAGCGCAGTCGAACGAGCACTGCATCCGCAGCTGGCAGTGTTGCACATGAGGTGTCCCACTATTGAACAGCTAGTGGTAAGCGTCAGCAGGCTGTGTTAAAGATGACGTCTTTGGGCAACAACAGACACACCGCGGAGGTACTGGCCGACTACTTGCAGCGACAGAGTCATGGCTGGGCAGTCTACATCTTGAGGCAGGCAAGGTAGTCAGTGATAACGGCCGTAATTTTGTGGCAGCCATAGCCCGTGCAAAACTCACACACATACCTTGCCTGGCTCACACTTTGAACCTGGTGGTGCAGTGCTTCCTTAATAATTATTCGGAGTTAACATCCCTGCTCCATAAGGTGCGAAGACTGTGCTTGCACATCCGTCGCTCGGCCGTACACTCCAGTCGTATGCAGAAGCTGCAGCGATTGCTCCACCTCCCCAAGCACCGCCTAATCATAGACGTTGCAACAAGGTGGAACTCTACCCTGCACATGGTTGAGAGGCTGTGCGAACAGAGGCCAACCAGGGGAACCAGGGGAAGAGTCTTGAGGAGATCATTTGCATATTCCCAGTGCCTTCTGGGATAAGTGAAGAGTCTCCGCGGGCCCAACGATCACTGGGTTTTGGCCGTTGCAGCTGAAAAGAGGAAATCGGAAAAATTTTGGCTCACCTTTCATCGTTTTTAAGAAATCTCAAGATGGAAGAGGCCAGGAGCCATTTGGTGAGCTGCATTTCTTGCTACATGTTCACAGATTTACCAGTGGAAAAGCCAAACTTCACATGCCACAAATGCAAGCTTGTGTCCCTGTTGGAGGAAAAGTTGCAAAATCTCGAAGAGAGGTTAGCTACGTTGAAGATCATTAAGGAAGGTGAAGAGTTCTTGGACAGAGCAGAATTATCTCTTCATGTTACAGAAAGAGAAGAAATTCGAAGTGCACCTGAAGAAACAGAGGAATGGAGACATGTGACCCAGAGAAGCAGGAGGATCAGGAGGCAGTCAGCACCCATACTGCTCAGAAACCAGTACCAGGCTCTCACGCAGGAAAACGATGAAGAAATTCATCAGGATAAGACTTTGCCCACAAACAGCAACCTTGTACGCCTTCAGAGTCCTCCTGGATGGAGAAAGAAAAATGTTGTGAAGAAGAAACGGAGAGTGGTGGTCATGGGGGATTCCCTGTTGAGAGGAACAGAGGCCGCTATCTGCAGACCGGATATAACTTCAAGAGAAATGTGCTGTCTTCCAGGTGCAAAAATTAAAGATGTGTCTGACAGGATATCAGGACTCTTCAGACCTACAGATGACTACCCATTCCTGCTACTACATGTGGGGACAAATGACACCGCAAGAAATGACCTGGAAACCATCTGCATAGACTTTGAAGACTTAGGCAAGAAAGTGAAAGAACTGGGAGCGCAGGTGGTCTTCTCTTCCATCCTCCCAGTGGATGGCCATGGAACAAGGAGGTGGAATAAGATTCTGCAGGTGAACAACTGGCTACGTCGATGGTGCCGTCAGGAACGATTTGGATTTCTGGATCACGGAGTGAACTACTTATACGATGGACTACTTGCTAGAGATGGGGTGCACCTTACGAAGACTGGAAAGCATGTATTTGGAAGTCGCCTTGCTACACTTGTAAGGAGAGCTTTAAACTAGAACAACATGGGAAGGGAAGCAAAAGACCAGAAAAAGCCATACACCTGACAAATGCTATTGAGAACTCTGCTATTAGAAGTGGAAAGGAAGAACAAAGACGAAAGAATCTAATTAATAAAAACATTGGAGAAAGAGAAACCAATCACAAACTAAAATGTTTCTATACTAATGCACAAAGCATGGGCAACAAACAAGGAGAATTGGAATTACTAACACAGGAAAAGAAATATGATGTCATTGGAATCACTGAAACTTGGTGGGACAATACACATGATTGGAATACAAGACTAGAAGGATACAACTTATTTGCAAGAAACAGACTTGATAAACGAGGAGGGGGTGTCGCATTGTATGTTAGAAACGCGTATATCTGCACAGAGATTGAAGCTTCAGAGACTGGGAGTTCTGTGGAAACTGTTTGGGTAAGAATACAAGGACAGAACAATGGAAAGGACACCATTGTAGGCATTTACTACAGGCCGCCTGTGCAAGCTGAAGATATGGATGAACTCTTTATGCATCAAATGGCCAAGTTCTCCAAAAAATATGACATAGTTGTCATGGGAGATTTCAACTATCCAGACATTTGTTGGGAATCTCTCTCAGGCAAAACTAACAGGTCAAGGAAATTCTTATCCTCTCTTGCTGACAACTTTATCTTCCAAAAGGTAAGGGAGAAAACAAGGGGAACTGCTACCTTGGATCTAATCCTTATAAACAGGGAGGAAATGGTTGAGGAGGTAAAAGTGGCTGGGACCCTAGGAGGTAGCGACCATGCTATTTTAGAATTTTGGATAACTAGAGGCGGAAGACCTGTGAAGACTCAGACATCAAGGTTAGATTTCAGAAAGGCAGATTTTAAAGGATTCAGAAAGAGAATTGGAGGGATCCAATGGCTGGATATCCTTAAAGACAAAAATGTCCAGGAAGGATGGGAAATCTTGAAAAATGAAATTCTCAAAGCACAGTTGTTAACAATTCCGAAAAGAGGGAAGAATAGGAAGCATTTAAGGAAACCAGAATGGATGAACACAGAACTTAAGCACATGCTAAAAAGGAAGAAAAAAATGTTTATAAAATGGAAAGAGGGAGGCATATCTAAAGAAGAATATAATGCTGTCTGCAGAACCTGCAGGGCACAAATCAGATTAGCTAAAGCTGAAAATGAATTGAGGCTTGCAAGAGATGTCAAAAGCAATAATAAAGGATTTTGGGGATATGTCAAAAGTAAAAGAAAAGTCAAAGATGCTATAGGATTTTTACAGGATGAAAATGATGAAATGGTAAGACAGGATGTTGAGAAGGCTGAACTTTTAAATTCCTATTTTGCATCTGTTTTCTCTCAGAAAGGAAATGTAACATCAACTGTTATTCACTGTCCTAGTAAGGGAATAGAAGAATCCAGGATATCTATAAACAGAAAGATAGTGAGGAAACACTTAGCTAACCTAAATGAATTCAAGTCTCCAGGTCCAGATGAATTACACCCCAGAGTACTGAAGGAGATAGCAGAAGAAATTTTCGAACCCCTCTCCATAATCTTTGAAAATTCTTGGAGAACAGGAGAAGTGCCAGAAGACTGGAGAAGAGCAAATGTTGTTCCTATCTTCAAAAAGGGGAAGAAGGTGGACCCAGGCAACTATAGGCCGGTGAGTCTGACTTCTATACCAGGAAAGATCTTTGAACAAATTATTAAACAACATGTATGTCAGTACCTGGATAAGAATGAAGTGATTAAACAGAGTCAGCATGGGTTTGTAACTAATAAGTCATGTCAGACTAACTTAATTTCCTTCTATGATGGTATCACTGATTGGGTGGATCAAGGAAATGCAGTAGATATAGTATATCTTGACTTCAGCAAAGCATTTGACAAAGTCTCTCATACAATCCTTATTGAAAAAATGACTAAGTATGGAATGGACAAGGCAACTGTTAGGTGGATTCATAACTGGCTTAGTGATCGGACACAAAGAGTGGTTGTAAATGGCTGCACATCCAGTTGGAAGAATGTCTCAAGTGGGGTACCACAGGGCTCTGTCCTGGGCCCTGTATTGTTCAACATCTTTATCAACGATTTAGATGAAGGAATTGAGGGTAAACTGATTAAATTTGCTGATGACACAAAGCTAGGAGGGATAGCTAATACTAGAGAAGAGAGAGAGAGGATTCAAAAAGATTTAAATAAACTGGAGATTTAGATGAAGGAATTGAGGGTAAACTGATTAAATTTGCTGATGACACAAAGCTAGGAGGGATAGCTAATACTAGAGAAGAAAGAGAGAGGATTCAAAAAGATTTAAATAAACTGGAGAAGTGGGCAGCAACTAACAGAATGGTTTTTAACAGGGAGAAATGCAAAGTACTACATCTGGGCAATAAAAATGAAAAAAGCATATATAGAATGGGAGGAATAGGGCTAAGTGACAGCACATGTGAAAAAGACTTGGGTATACTAATAGATAACAGACTGAATATGAGTCAACAGTGTGATGCAGCAGCAAAAAAGGCAAATGCAATTCTAGGATGTATTAACAGAAGCATACAGTCTAGATCACGTGAAGTCATTATTTCCCTCTACTCCTCTTTGGTCAGACCTCATCTGGAATATTGTGTCCAGTTTTGGGCACCACATTTTAAAAAAGACATCAACAAACTGGAGCAAGTTCAGAAAAGAGCGACCAGAATGGTGACCGGTCTGCAAACCCTGTCTTATGAGGAAAGGTTGCAGGATTTGGGAATGTTTAGTTTGCAAAAGAGAAGACTGAGAGGAGACTTAATAGCTGTCTACAAATATCTAAAGGGCTGTCACATTGTAGAAGGATCAACTTTATTCTCATTTGCACAAGGAAAGACTAGAAGCAATGGGATGAAACTGAGTGGGAGGAGACACAGATTAGATATTAGAAAAAACTTTTTGACAGTTAGAGTGATCAATGAGTGGAACAGGCTGCCACGAGAAGTGGTGAGTTCTCCTTCAATGGAAGTCTTCAAACAGAGGCTGGACAGACATCTGACTGGGATGATTTAGAGAATCCTGCTTTGAGCAGGGGGTTGGACAAGATGGCCCAGGAGGTCCCTTCCAACTCTACGATTCTATGATTCTATGAGAGGCAGGCTGTAATGCATTTGTGGGAGGATACACGGGCAGGCAGTTTGAGGGAAGACATGGAATTGTCGGGTGTGCAGTGGTCAAAGCTGAAAGACCTCTGTAAAGTCCTTCAGTGTTTTGAGGAATGCACACGGCTGGTAAGCGCAGGCAACACCATCATAAGCATGAGCATCCCACTTATGTGTCTGCTCATGCAAAGTTTGACACACATTAAGGATCAGGCGTCTGCAGCAGAGGAGGAGGAGGGAAGCATTGATGACAGCCATTGTCTGGTCAAGGAACTGTCCTGGACGAGGTGGAGGAAGAAGAGGAAGAGAAGGAGGATGAGGGGGATGATTATTTTGGGCAGGAGGATGTTTCTCAGGGGGCAAGAGAAAATGTTGGCGTTCCAAGGTCAGGGACAGTGTTTGTGCGTGACTGTAGGGATGTGGATTTGCCAGAAACTGCTCCTCCACCCACCACGGGCAGTGCATCATTGACACCTGGAACATTGGCCCACATGTGCGATTAAGCCTTGCGGATCCTAAAAAGGGACCCCCGCATTGCGAAAATTATGAGAGATGACGACTACTGGCCAGCATCCTCGATCCACGCTAAAAATTCAAATTACACAACATCATGCCACAGGAGAACCTAGAGATAATATTGGCAAACAAACAAGCAACTCTGGTAAACCGTTTGTTTGATGCTTTCCCAGCACACCGCAGCATTGCTGGTTCTCCCATGAGCCGTAGTGGGCAGAATGGAAGAGGTGTTCGTGGTGCACACAGCAGAAGTGGCATTGGAGACAGGGGTTTAATGACCATGTTGTGGAATGATTTCTCAAGTACCGCTCACATGACTGCTAATACTGCATCAATTAAAAGTGACAGGAGGCAGCAGTTGTCAACTATGGTTACAAACTACTTTTCCTCCTATATCGATGTTCTCCCTCACAGGTCATTCCCCTTTGACTATTGGGCCTCTAAACTGGACGCCTGGCCTGAATTGGTACAATATGCCTTACAGGAGCTCGCTTGCCCTGCTGCTAGTGTGTAATCTGAAAGAGTCTTCAGTGCTGCTGGATCAATCCTGGCAGAAAAAAGGACCCGTCTGTCGACCCAAAATGTTGATGATCTAACCTTCATTAAAATGAACCATGCATGGGTTTCAAAGGATTTTGTCCCACCTTCCCCTGATGACACATAGGTTACCAGAAAAGTGCCTCGGTTTTTTCCTCCTCTTCCTCGGACTTGCCCAATTATGCCCTTTGCAGCAGCTGAATGTCCAGCCATCACATCTACATATGCCAATTTTTAAAACTCCCTAACTGGGCTGCCCATCCCTCCCCCAACGGCTGGGGTCAAGACCTGGCGCACCCGGGCAAGTGCAGTTTCTCTGAACAGGTGGATGGGCACACTGATGGCCGACGGCAATGGCACAGGGCCCCTCATAGTACAATACAGTGTCTCAGACGGTGGGAGGGCCCACTCGCCGTCAGACACACCAGCGTACTATGAGGGGCCCTGTGCCAGTACCGTCGACCATGATTGTGCCCCCCCCTGCTTGGTCATGGCAACAGCACTTGCAAGTTGCAATACTTACCTCTCCCGGCTCCACCACTGTGTAGTCTGGGCAGTTAAATCCTTCACAGAGATGGCCACTAGAAATTTGATGTATTGATCAATGATGGTTAAGATGTAGCTATGGCCTTTCCGGCTGGCCTCTACCTTCAGATGATCAATGGCTACCATTTGAAATGGATGTCAACTTACAAGTGGATGCAGTGGTGGCTTATGATCACCTTTCACAGTTGTGATAGTCACAGATGTGTGACATTCCTGCCACCATTTTTCAATGTCTCCTCTCATGCCAATCCAATAGAATCGCCTACGGCCTGTGGCTTCTGTCTTTTGCACTCCAAAATGACCAGACACATCATGATAGGCAGTGAGGACCATGGGTACATCTCTCCCTGTGATCACAATTTGATGGAGACGAGTAACGGTGATGTGATCCACGCTACTGCGATAAAGCAATCCTTTCTTCACAAAGAACCTTTTTCGCTTTCTCCACAGACACAGTAATTGAGGGTCTGCATCGCCTCTGCAACATCTACCGGGAGGCGAAGAGTAATTCCAAAATTTATGCTAACACTCGACTTTGCGTCTATACTTGTATCCATGTAGTTTCCAGTAGCGGAGATTCTTGACTGGCTTACTGAGATTGAAATCTATACGAAGATTTAAAAGTACCACAACACTGTATACTGGTGTATGCTATGAATACCTCTCCCTTTTTCAACTTTTTTAATTATGGTGTAATACATAGTGAGCCTGTGAGTGTCTGTGTCTGACTCTGGAAGTATAGACAGAAATTTAACCCTAGACTGGACACACCTGGTATGTGCTGATACAGTACCTTGTTTCAAAAATTTGTATTAAAGTATCATCTGTAGGATAACCAACTGTGGGGGGGACCCTCTTCTTTGCGCAGACAAACACAAGACGGAGACAGAGTTTGTATTGAACAGGTCCATTTTTAGTGCCCATCCTTCTGTCGACAACAGCAATTCACCACAGCCATTTCACATTTCTCTGTACACAGGCCCCGATACCTTCACTTCCTTTGTAACTATAATCGTGGCGTCCTCTGTGGCTCTTCCACTGTGGCTTGCCTAGGCCCAACCACCACAGCGCTGCACCAGTCTGAGCACACAGTCCGTATGATAGCCCCAGGCCGTCTTCGTCTGCGGCTACCGTCCTCTGGGCCACCCCCCCGTGACTGCCTCAACTGTCAGTCCTCTCTGGAGCCTTTCCACTGTCTCTATTTCCTCAGCAGAGCTTCCTCTTTACTGTGCTCCCTTCGCTGACTGACTCTTCCAGAACCTTCCCTCAGCCTTTTATACTTCCAGTTCTGGTAACTCCGCCCACCATCACCTAACAGTTTCTCTGACCAATGGCAGTTATTCAGTCCCACTCCTACACTCTCCACTGCCCTCCAATGGGCAAGCTAAAACACCACCCTTTCTCTTTATCTTAGCGGTTTCACACCTACACTGCGCTACACCTCTGCTTCTCACTACAGGCTGGTTTGTCTGTCAGTCCACCTTCCCTACATCATCCATAGTGAGTGAGCATGTGTGGGTTACACCTTCTATATATACGGTGAATCGGAGAAACAAATTTTTACACTATACTCGATACAGCTTGTATCTTGTTATACAGTACCTTTGTTCGACATTTAGCATTACGGTCAAATCCATACTGTGTAAGCATCTGAGAGTGACTACGGGACTATTTATATGGAGATTTCAATTGTACCCTAAAAAATATATACTTTCTATCTTGTTATCCAGGACCTTTTTTACAACATTTTTTATTATGGTCTAAACCAAACTGAGTGAGCGTCTGAGGGTGACTACGGAAATATATACAGATATTTTCAATTTGGCCAACACTGTATACAGCAGAATGCTTCTGATACAGTAACCTTTTTAGCTATTTTGATTCTGGTGTAATCCATAATGAGCCTGTAAACGTCTGTCTGTTACTCCGGCAATATATTTGGAACTTTAAGATTATACCAACACTGTATGCTTGTGTTACATAACCCATTTACAGCTTTTCATATTCTTGTGTAATCCATACTGGGCCTGAGAGCGTTTGTGTCTGCCTCCTGAAATGTATACGGAGAATCAGAATGTTTACACTATACTATATATATACCTTGTATCTGGTGATACTGTACCCTTTTTCAACTTGTTATTTTATTGGGTAATCCATACTGAGCCTGTGAGCATCTGTGTATGCCTCATGAAATTTATACGGAGATTTACTGTTATCCATAGACTGTATAGAGCTGTACGCTTCTGATACAGTACCATATTATATCTGCTGGTATTTTGGGTCCATTTTCAAAAACATGAGGAAGTATGGTGGAAGGGAACGTGGATGTGAGCGTGGAGGGCCACCTGGTACTGATGATGGTGGTGGTGCATCTGCTGGTAGTGCCAAAAACACAATAGCAGCTAAGGCAGGAGGTGTTGAGCCAGCAAGCACTGAGTCGTAACTGCAGGCTTCTGGTCAGGAGCAACCCCTTTCCTTGTGTCCTTCACCCACACCAAAAGTGAAGGATGTGGAAGCACACACCTCAGATTACTCCATGGAGCTCTTTTCACATACCATGCCTGAGTTAATTAAAAATAGGGCCCACCATGTACTGGAGCAATGTAAATGGGGCAGATCAGACACTGGAGCAGCATCTAAGGGGCCCATTATACACTGGAGCATTACAAATGGGGCCCATTAAATATGGAGCATTATTGGAGCTCATCATACACTGGAGCATCATCCATGAATCCATGAGGCCCATCATGTACTGGAGCAACGTAAATGTGGCAGATCAGACACTGGAGCAGCATCTAAGGGGCACATTATACACTGGAGCATTACAAATGGGGCCCATTATATATGGAGCATTATGTGGAGCTCATCAGATACTGTATGGAACATTATATGTGACTAATTATTTTGTATGGAGAAATATATGGGGCTCATTATTCTCTATGGCGCACAATTTGGTGGCCATAACACTGTATGGAGTAATATACTGTCCTATTTTTGAGCTATTGTACAATTTAAAATAGATCAGTCATGTCGTGTAAGCAGTGAAGTATGTGTCATTGTACTATACCTATATTTCTGTGGCGTATTGGAGCATCATGAGTTGTGGTATGTGTTAAAGGGGCGCACTGACACTCTTTTGCCCAGGGCACACGAAAACCTGGAGCCAGCCCAACCCCCCACAACTTTAGCCAAATAACCCCCAGTTTTCAATGCATAACTATTATTAGGAAGTAAATTAAGGTTGACAAGCTTCAGTTATAAGAATTGGTGTTTTTGGCATTGAAATGGGCACTGTAGGTGTGTTTACTGTCTTCCACTCCCTGCCGACTTTGCTTCCCCATTGACTTGCATTGGGTTTCGTGTTTCAGTCGGCCTCCGACTTTTCCCTATAGTTGGCCGATTTTGTTCGATCCGACTTTTGCGAAAGTCGGGTTTCATGAAACCCGACTCGACCCGAAAAAAGGCAAAGTCGCTCATCTCTAGTCAGGAACATCTTGAGACTGGGGAGAGGTGGAGAAAACAGGAGTGTCACTAAGAACACATTGGCATCCCCAACTCACCACAGTCACAGATTTCCAATCCAAAACAGGATTATGGGTTTGTAACCAAGGAAAACCCAGTACAATAATATCATGTAAATTGTGCAACACCAAAAATTTACAATTCTCTTGATGGTCTGGACCCGCATTATCACCTGGGTCCAAAACTGGGGTTTATTCTCCGCCAAAGGGGTAGCTTCAATCCCCCTTAAGGGAATAGGGGTCCGCAGGGGCACCATGGGAAAACCACAACTTTTGGCAAAGTCAAGATCCATCGGATTCAAAGTTGCTCCTGAATCAACAAAGGCTTTAGCAGAAAAAGTAGACAAGGAGCAGATCAAGGTAACTGCCAACAGGAACTTAGGCAGTACACTGCCCACGGCAAATGAGTGAGCAAAACGTTTTTCTTGTTTAGGGCAGACAGAACTAACATGAGAGGCGTCCCCACAAAAGAAGCATAACTTATTACGCCTTCTAAACTCTTGACGTTGCATCCTAGACAAAACCCTATCATATAGCATGGGTTCAGAAGTTTGTTCAAAAGGCAGCACCGCTTCTCACGTACTTTTACATTCATGTAAACATCGATCAATTTGAATGGCTACTGACATGGAATCATCAAGACCAGAGGGGACAGGAAATCCCACCATGACATCTATTACGGCTTCTGCCAGACCTTTCCGAAAGAGAGCGGCTAGGGCATAATCATTCCATTTAGTAAGGACCGCCCACCTTCGGAACTCCTGGCAATATAACTCTGAAGCAACCTGACCCTGATTCAATGCCAATAAGGTTTTCTCAGCTTGATCAATACCATTAGGTTCATCATACAACAACCCCAGGGCCTGAAAAAACGCATCTACATTAGGCCAAGGTAAAAAAGCTTATTCACCATGCAATGATTCTCTTGAAAATTTAATATGCAAATTGCCTCTTCAGAAAGGAAGAGGAGACTTAAGCTCATTTGGCTAGGTGAGAGGCTCTGGACCACTACCTTCTTACAATTGCTCAATTCGCTCTTCAACCCAGCTAATTCTTCTTTTTTCTCTGCTCTATGTAGAAATAAGAACTCTCTCATCCCTGCAAAAATCACCCGCCTCTTCAACTCCAGAACCAGGTGCTTCACTCCTCCCCTTGTCATTGATTTTTGCAGTGACTGGTGAGTCATACAGGGAAATTTGACCCCCTGTTTCTACATAGAGCTTAGAAAGATTCAGCGCCAAAGTTTTTAAACACGGATGTCATAGACGTAAAGGAAAAGAGAAGGATTAGCTTGGTGGAAAGGCAAAATTAGCAATTGTAAGTACACAGTGCTATATAATAAGAGGAAGGCAATATATTAAAATGATAAAAAAAAATTATGAGAGTGCTTCTTTAATGCTGTTTTTTGTTTTTTATAGCAGGTTCCCTTTAATGTGAAGGTTGTAACATCATGAAAAAACAGTAATGTATATCCAAATTTTCTGTTTGCAGTAATATCCTATTTCTACAAACCTGTATCTAGCGGTTCATATATAAATTATTTGAATGAGCTGTACAGTGAGATGACAGATTCAATGTAACTCCCAGTGTTAGTTCCACCAGTTCTGCATCCAGGTTTGTATCTTTCCCCAAGAGGCCTGAAAAATAATATTGCAGAAAGGCAGTCAGTCTACACTAATTGATACTTGGATTTTCTCCAAGGTAGTGAGGTGTAGAAAAGATTTACATTACATAGATATTCTGCTGAGTATTTCTAGTAAAAGTGAAATCATGTATTTGTTGCTAGTGCTTCGCCTGAGTGAGCAATGTCATGTCAGTGTGTATGTTATCATTTTACACACCCTCGTTTACATGGAATGTAACAATAATAATGAAGTTATCTTAATGTTCTGCAAAACCTACAAAAGATATGTATATATATGTACAGTATATATACATACACAGTGGGTATGTAAAGTATTCAGACCCCATTAAATTTTTCACCCTCCAAGCTGACAGAACTGGAGAGGATCCGCAAGGAAGAATGGCAGAGGATCCCCAAATCCAGGTGTGAAAAACTTGTTGTATCATTCCCAAGAAGACTCAAGGCTGTACTAGCTCAAAAGGATGCTTCTACTCAATTCTGAGCAAAGGGTCTGAATACTTATGACCATGTGATATTTCAGTTTTTCTTTTTTAATAAATTTGCAAAAATTTCTACATTTCTGCTTTTTTCAGTCAAGATGGGGTGCAGAGTGTACATTAATGAGAAAAAAATGAACTTTTTTGAATTTACCAAGCGACTGCAATGAAACAAAGAGTGAAAAATGTAAAGGGGTCTGAATACTTTCTGTACCCACTGTATATAATGTACACTGCTCAGCATAAATGAGTACACCTCCTTTGAATAGTAAAATTTGAATCAGTATCTCACTGAATACTAGAAATCTTTCCAAGGTTTTGACAAGGCAGAGTTTCACAACTAACTCATAACATGAAAATAAGGTTAATGATATAACTTTTATTACAAAATCTTCAGTTTTACTCAAATTATTTGATGCAAAAATGAATACACACCATATCAAAAACTGTCTATCTAGTATTTTGAATGACCTCCAGGATTTTTAATGATAGCACCAAGTGTTCTAGGCATGGAATGAATACCATATATACTCAAGTATAAGTTGACCCGAGTATAAGCCGAGCCACCTAATTTTGCCATGAAAAACTGGGTAAACTTATTGACTTGAGTATAAGCCGGGTATGCATTGTCCCCTCATCCCTATCCTTGTATGCATGGCTCCCCGTCCCTGGCCTTGTATGCATGGCTCCCCCGTCCCTGTCAATGTATGCATGGCTCCTCCATCCCCGTCCTTGTGTGAATGGCTCCTTATCCCCATCCTTGTATGCATGGCTCCTTATTCCCTATCTTTGCATGCATGGCTTCCTATCCCCTGTCCTTGTATGCATGGTTCCTATAAAAAAACACATCCTACTTATCTTCCTTGCGCCCCCTCGCTGCATCTTGTTCTGGTGCCAGCAGCTCTTCCAGCCAAGCGATCCCGTGGCCTTGCTCATTAAGGTAATGAATTTTCACTCCACGCCTATGGGAGTGGAGAGGCGTGATACACCCCCTGACAAAGCCTCTGGGTGAAATGTGCATTGGGGCAGGTGGATCAGGATGCATGTACTAGACCCCCTTTCACTGACATACCATCTTTTGTGTAATTATTTACCTTATGCATTTTTTTCACTAAATTATTTAGTACCAGTCATGACACTTGATATTTGACTTGGATTATTACATTGATGGGGTCCTTTGTCCTATTTGGAATCTGTCGTGTTACTTTACATCTCTTACTTTGTACATGTTACTGGTGCCACTTCTAGGAACATTCTGCCTTGGTATATGTCTGTCTTTTGTATTTAAAAAAAATATTTTTTAAGTATACAGTATTTAATAAATTGTTAGCTTTTATGAGACCTTTGTATGCACTCGTTTTCATACGTGTGTTTGTTAATTAATTTCATAGTGTGTCTCTAATGTTTTCTCCTTGTTTGCTCAGTCTTTTGTGTTGGTATTCTTTCAATATAGAGCAGTAAAGGCTCCATCTCACATAGCGAGATCACTAGTGAGATCGCTAAAGCGTCACCGATTTTGTGACGCAGCAGCGATCTCGCCTGCAATATAGCTACAGTATATGTGACACATAGCGGTGACCGGCCCCCCCGCTGGATATCGCTGATCATGCTCGAATGTCCTGGGCCATTTTTTCATCGTCGGCGTCCCCCTGACCAGCATGCATCGCTGTGTTTGACACCGACGAGCGACCTCGTTGGCGACGCAGAACTCAGGGACGCAGGCTGGAATCGTTCAGAATAGCTGCTGTGTGACAAGGTACCAATGACCGCCAAGGTCATTATATGGATCGCTGGATCGTTGCTGCATCGTTGAAGAGATCTGCCTGTTTGGCAGCTTACTAGCGACCATTTAGCGATGCACCAGTGATCCTTATCAGGTCGTATCATTGTCGGGATCGCTGGTGCGTCGCTATGTGAAACAGGACCCTAATTCTGTTACTTCATGATACTATCACTGAAATGTAGCTTCGTGACATCAGCAGCACTCATTCAACCCCATATAAGGACTCAGTCACCAGCAAGTTTTACTGTAAGCACCATGCATTTACAAAAGCGAATTTAAAAAATTGCTAACAGTGAAAATATAGTACTGCTGATGTTGCGAAGCTACATTTCATTGATGGTATCATGAATTCACAGATGTACTGCTCCATATAGAAAGAAAAGATGCTACTATGCCCTTAGTAGACGTGCACTCTTTTCCAATGTGACTATCTATCGATCGATCTAACTATCATGTACAGTGTATTTATATTTATATAGAGATGCAGCTCTCTCACTATATATATATATATATATATAATTATTATTACTTATTTATTTATATAGCACCATCGATTCCATGGTGCTGTACATGAGAAGGGGTTACATACAAACTACAGACATCAATTACAGTAAACACACTAACAATGACAGACTGATACAAAGGGGAGAGGACCCTGCCCTTTCGGGCTTACATTCTATAGGAAGGTGGGGAAGGAGACAGTAGGTTGGGAGGTTGCAGCAGTTCTGGTGTTGGTTCAGGCGGTAGCTCACATAGTGGTGAGGAGGTAGCGGAGTCATTGCAGGCTGTAAGCTTTCCTGAAGAGGTGGGTTTTCAGGTTCCATCTGAAGGATCCAAATGTGGTTGAGAGTCGGATGTATTGGGGCAAAGAATTCCAGAGGATGGGGGTATTTGGGAGAAGTCTTGGAGGCGGTTGGGTGGGGAGCGAATAAGTGTGGAGGAGAGAAGGAGGTGAAAGTGTGGTTGGAAAGGTATGAGGAGATGCAGGATAAGGCGAGGTCTTTGATGCCAAAGGAGGAGAAGCAGGAGTATAGAGTATTGTCCGTTAGCTTTGAATGTAAGTAGGTCGTTAGTAATTTTGGTCAGGGCTGTCTCAGTGGAATGATGGAGGCGAAAACCAGATTGTAGATTGCCAAAGAGCAAGTTAGATGAGAGGTGGGAGGAAAGTTCAGCGTGGACGTGCTGCTACAGTAGTTTGGAAGCAAATGGGATCAGCGTTATTGGGCGATAGCTGGACATAGCAGTTAGGTCAAGGGTTGGCTTTTTAAGGATAGGCGTGATTGTGGCATGTTTGAAACAGAAGGGAAGGTACGGAAGATAGTGATAGGTTGAAGAGGTGGGATAGGGATGGGATAAGAGTGGATTTTAAAGGTGGATTAAAAGCATCTCTGCAGAAAGGCGAGGACTATAGTTGTTTGTTTCTTTGACCTCTTTTGTAGATGACGAGAGCATCGGGGAATGGTTTAACTAAGAAAAATAAAGGAGTCTGTGTCTTTCTTTCAATTAAAGGACTTTTTTTCTGGGTGTCTGAGTTTTGTTACAGTGTGACTATTGGGTTAGTAATGGGAGCATTTTATTGACCCTCTCCATTACTAATCTCGGGGCTTGATGTCACCTGACAATACAAAGGTGACTTCAACCCCCCAACTATCACCCCATTTGCCACTGCTGCAGGGCAAGTAGGAAGAGAAAGGCTAAGTGCCAGAACTGGTGCATCTTAGATGCACCTTTTCTGGGGTGGCTGAGAGCTGATGTTTTTAGCCTGGGGGGGGGGCAGTATCCATGGCCCCTCACTAGGATATTAATATTAGCCCGCAGCTGTCTGCATAGCCTTTGCTGGTTATTAGCGGTGAGCTGATATTAATATCCTGGGAAGCTCCATAGGTGTTATCCCCTTCTCAGGCTATAAACATCAGGCCCCAGCTGTCGGCTTTCCCTCTGCTAGTTACGAAAATTACGCTGGATCCCACGCCATTTTTTTTTCAGAAAAATAATCTTTTATTAATTATACACACTGCACTAATTGTATTTGTCACTGACATCTATATATCTATCTATTCTATATGTATTTACTGTATGTAATCCATCTCTTCTATCCTGTTGGCTCCTGCAGTGTTTTTTCACTATGCAGATGCTGAATTGCTGGCTTTTCTTCTATCTTTCTATGTAATATACAGTAAAAACATATATATATATGTGTGCGTGTCATTGACATCTATATACAGTCATGGCCAAAAGTATTGACACCCCTGAAATTCTGTCAGATAATATTCAGTTTCTTCCTGAAAATGATTGCAAACACAAATTCTTTGGTATTATTATCTTCATTTAATTTGTCTTAAATGAAAAAACACAAAAGAGAATGAAGCAAAAAGCAAAACATTGATCATTTCACACAAAACTCCAAAAATGGGCCAGACAAAAGTATTGGCACCCTCAGCCTAATACTTGGTTGCACAACCTTTAGCCAAAATAACTGCCACCAACCGCTTCCGGTAACCATCAATGAGTTTCTTACAATGCTCTGCTGGAATTTTAGACCATTCTTCTTTGGCAAAGTACTCCAGGTCCCTGATATTTGAAGGGTGCCTTCTCCAAAGTGCCATTTTTAGATCTCTCCACAGGTGTTCAATGGGATTCAGGTCTGGACTCATTGCTGGCCACCTTAGAAGTCTCCAGTGCTTTCTCTCAAACCATTTTCTAGTGCTTTTTGATGTGTGTTTTGGGTTATTGTCCTGCTGGAAGACCCATGACCTCTGAGGTAGACCCAGCTTTCTCACACTGGGCCCTAAATTATGCTGCAAAATTTGTTGGTCGTCTTCTGACTTCATAATGCCATGCACACGGTCAAGCAGTCCAGTGCCAGAGGCAGCAAAGCAACCCCAAAACATCAGGGAACCTCCGCCATGTTTGACTGTAGGGACCGTGTACTTTTCTTTGAATGCCTCTTTTTTCTCCTGTAAACTCTATGTTGATGCTTTTGCCCTAAAAGCTCTACTTTTGTCTCATCTGAGCAAAGAACATTCTTCCAAAATGTTTTAGGCTTTTTCAGGTAAGTTTTGGCAAACTCCAGCCTGGCTTTTTTATGTCTCGGGGTAAGAAGTGGAGTCTTCCTGGGTCTCTTACCATACAGTCCCTTTTCATTCAGATGCCGACGGATAGTACGGGTTGACACCGTTGTACCCTCGGACTGCAGGGCAGCTTGAACTTGTTTGGATGTTAGTGGAGGTTCTTTATCCAACATCCGCACAATCTTGCGTTGAAATCTCTTGTCAATTTTTCTTTTCCGTCCACATCTAGGGAGGTTAGCCACAGTGCCAGGGGCTTTAAACTTCTTGATGACACTACGCACGGTAGACACAGGAACATTCAGGTCTTTGGAGATGGACTTGTAGCCTTGAGATTGCTCATGCTTCCTCACAATTTGGTTTCTCAAGTCCTCAGACAGTTCTTTGGTCTTCTTTCTTTTCTCCATGCTCAATGTGGTACACACAAGGACACAGGACAGAGGTTGAGTCAACTTTAATCCATGTCAACTGGCTGCAAGTGTGATTTAGTTATTGCCAACACCTGTTAGGTGCCACAGGTAAGTTACAGGTGCTGTTAATTACACAAATTAGAGAAGCATCACATGATTTTTCGCACAGTGCCAATACTTTTGTCCTCCCTCTTTTTTATGTTTGGTGTGGAATTGTATCCAATTTGGCTTTAGGACAATTCTTTTTGTGTTTTTTCATTTAAGACAAATTAAATGAAGATAATAATACCAAAGAATTTGTGTTTGCAATCATTTTCAGGAAGAAACTGAGTATTATCTGACAGAATTGCAGGGGTGTCAATACTTTTGGCCATGACTGTATCTATGTATTCTATGTGTATATACAGTATATCGATCAATTCTATTCTAACCTGTCACTCTGTGATTCTACTGTATGCGGCACATGAATTGCTGGCTTTTATTCTATCTTTTGTCGAATGTTACCGACTTTTTCAGATTTTAAGAAAAATGTTCATGTTACCAATCACGAATCCGAATGTACCATATTTGTGCCGAATTTATGTTTGACGATCGTTTTCCGAACATATTTGCTCATCTATAATTGTGTATTGTAAGAAACGCTATCATAGGTTTCAATCTCACCTGAGCATCAACTTCAGCATTACCATGCTTATAGTCTACCAATCAGAACCAATGTTGATATTCGAGCACCTTTGTTACCAAAGCTACATAGCATATCAAAGTTTATTTAATATCGGTATCTTAAAAAGAGCATTGACCACATCTCCAAATAATCATACATTGATCTAATGCCACTAGGCAAAAATATATATTCCTGAACATGAGGTTCTTAGTTTAACATTCTGATCTGACTGTATGAAGGAAAATAACTTAAGTATCGGTTATAAGGTTTTAGTCATCAGTGTGCTCACAAAAAATCTAATACCTTTTTCAAAAACAGTAAATGGCGTGAGGGTAAACCTTAATAAGTCCTATTTAACCCTGATTTCCCTAGTTCACACCTTCCTTGCTGCGGAGGTTGGTGCCCTATCTTTAACG
Source organism: Dendrobates tinctorius (assembly GCF_039654945.1). Classification (NCBI taxonomy): domain Eukaryota; kingdom Metazoa; phylum Chordata; class Amphibia; order Anura; family Dendrobatidae; genus Dendrobates; species Dendrobates tinctorius. The sequence continues at coordinate 42,191,535 of NW_027361672.1, read as the reverse complement.
CAAAATGGAGCCCCTGATCATCAACGCCATCCCCTAGATTGTCCCTGGAAATCCCTGATCGTTTTCAATAGCCATTAGGGACCCGAATCACCAGATACCACACTTATCCCTTTATGGGTTAAATAACCCCCAAAGAGTAACCAGTATCAGATGAGAAACAAAAGTGTTAAGGGAATGGTGGGGGAGGGGTACAGGTGGGGATTGTTAACGCAATGGAACCAAAGGTGAGTGCCCCAGTGTAGGGCTACAGTCCAATTTGCAAACAAACATATGGAGCTTATAACCTCAGTACCATTTATATAACAAAAATGAGTATTCTGTATGATTAAATATCAGATGTCCAGAAACAAGCAAGTTCAATTACTTGGGGATTGCCGACAGGGTTTGAACTAACATAACTCACCCTTCGGTATCCCTATTCAATTGTCCCTACCTTGCAGCTGAGTTTGGCACCCTAATCCTGCACTTAAAGTGGCGCTCCAGCTCAGTGGCAGCTTACCCTCACTTCCCCTGGATACTCTCCCTTCCACTCTCTGTATATCAAAGAAAAGCAATAGTGGAGGTAGGGGGAAGGGGGAAGTTAGAGGTGTTATTTTTTTATGTGCATGACCTATGCAAACTGTGGAATTTCACTGACACTAAATAACAAGGTGAGAAATGGCATGGTGAATCACACTAGCAACTGCCCCAAAAAATATGTCTTCATGCACAACAGCTCAAATCACAGAACTATGTCACCGCAGCACTAAATGACAAGGTGGGATATGGCATGCTGTTTCACATTTAGCCAGTGAAAAAATAAGATTTAGAAGACTATACTCGTGAATGGAGCACAATAGAAGCAGTGCACAACACACGTGAATGATATGCTGGCTTTGTCTGTAGACCTCCGTAATGGCAAAAATAAAAATAGCTGGAAGGTCGATTTCACAGCTACACAGGACACTACCTTGCTAAACTGTCTGAGTAAGAAACAGCTATCTAGCTAACTACCTAAAATCTAGCTGCAACACTGCCAGCCTCTCTGTGCTGATACAGTGTCAAAATGGCGCTAAAACAAGATGTCCACTCTTTATATGGAGAGGGACATGTGAATTCAGCAGCTCATGACACAAGCCGTTGTGTCAGGACATTGTGGGTGTTTCCTGCACCCTGAATGACTAGCCGCAATGTGCACACATAGTTAGGAATAAAAAAATTACTGTTTACTAGAACACCGCACCTCTGAGCTCTGCAAACCCCCTCCCCTCATCAAACACGTGGCCCACGCTCATGATACACCACCGTTATTGTTACTAAAGTGCTGAAAATACTTTTGTGGCAACGCAAATATTTTCCGGCACTTTTTATCGAATGTTTGTTATTTTTCCCCATTTTATAAAATTTTGCTCGTGTTTCTGATCACGAATTCGAATGTGCCATATTCATGCCGATTTTATGTTTGGCAATCGCTCATCATCACTCACTAGAAATGAGAGAATAAATTTGAATGGAATTGAATTCTACTAGAATTTTATAAAATCTACATTCGCCATTATGCAGATTTTTTTGTAATTTGCTTTCACACAAATTCAGCAAAATGGCGGCCAGCTGCGTTTCATTTTCCTGAACTGTAAGGCTATCAAAAAATAAAAAAACTCACTTTACCACTCACCTCTCCAGTTCTTCCACTCTTCTTCGTCACCCATCTGGTCCTTGTTGCATCTTCTGATGCTCGCCGCCCACACTGATATCTCCGGCTCTCTCACACTGAGCCAGGATTGCTTAAAGGGAACCTGTTATCTACAAAAATAGTATTTCTGTTAGTGGTAATTTAAACTGGTTTACTAAAAGCACAGCTATAGGAGGGAAATTAAGTTACATTCTTTATAGAGCTGCTTGCTTCCAGTCATTAGGGAAGAGCAGGGAGTAGTTACAGTAAACGCGCAGTACACAGTAAGTGCAGCTGTAATCACTCCCAGTCAAATTGATTAACAGCATGTTTGGCACACATACACTGCAGAGCAGGCTGTCAATCAATTTTTCTGGAACTGATTACAGTGCACTCCCTTTGTAGAGAGTAGCGACTGTTACAGCCTCGTGCACTGTCCCAATGACTGGAAGTGAGAGGCTGCAGGGAAAATATATCTTCATTTTCTCCCTGTAGCCTCACTTCCAATAAACCTGCCAGACATGATTTAAATGCTATTTACCTGCAGATTACCCCTTTATCCATTTATAGTTAAAAAAAAAAACATTTTTGTAGGTAAAATGTCCATTTAATATTACAATTAAACATTGTTAACAAAGCAATAGCTAGTTTCCTATTTAATAAATATACATTCAATAGCTTAACTTGGTGTCAAACTAAAAATGCAGCAATGCATGTGAAAAGACAACAGAGCTTTACTTCACAAAGATAATACACAATCTATTTGATTGCTGTTTGCTTCTGCAATCCCCTTTTGTACAGAAACAATTTTGCACCATGCAGCAGCATAACAAAAGCTTTTTCCAAATAACACTAGTAGAACGTATTATAGAATTTTGCAGGTGTCCTGTGGGAATGTATAAATTCATCGCAGAGCCCATGCTGAATCAAGAGCAATATTAGTTGACAGATGGCGAGCTTTTTTCTAAAAGGTGGATTGTTTCAGTTTCTGTTCTATTTTATATTGATTGTAGTCCTACTTATGATTAATATTTATGTTGTACCTTCAAAAAAGCAAATAATTTTTTTTGGGGGGTGAAAAATATTTTGTTTTAAGATAACCTAATTATTGTAAATTGTAAAGAGTGCTATTTTTTAGTGCAATTTCAGTAGCACTTCAGTATAATACTTCAGATGGCTAGAAAGTAAATTTTTAATTAGATATGTGTAGCTTTCATTGGATCTGTTATCACTAGGGATGGGTGAACCCGAATGGTAAAGTTGGGGGCCATGCATGGGCCACAAGCAAGGATTTCCCCCAGAAGTCCGTGTTAGGCTGGAGTCACACACAACGTATAAAAATATGGTCCGTATTTTACGGCCGTAATACGCAGAAATGGTCCCTAAATAGTGATCCGTATGTCATCCATTGTCAGGGTGTGGCAGTGTATTTTGCCCATGTAAGCATCCGTAAGTAATCCGTATGTGATCCGTATACTGTTTTTTTCTCGTAGGCTTGCAAAATGGACATATAATGGATCCCTATGACAGGTTAAAACCCAAACGAAAGAATAGATATATACACATAGAATACATATATATATATATACAGTTGTGGCCAAAAGTATTGACACCCCTGCAATTGTGTAAGATAATACTCAGTTTCTTCCTGAAAATAATTGCAAACACAAATTCTTTGGTATTATTATCTTCATTTAACTTGTCTTAAATAAAAAAACACAAAAGAGAAGGAAGCAAAAAGCAAAACATTGATCATTTCACACAAAACTCCAAAAATGGGCCAGACAAAAGTATTGGCACCCTTAGCCTAATACTTGGTTGCACAACCTTTAGCCAAAATAACTGCGACCAACCGCTTCCGGTAACCATCAATGAGTTTCTTACAATGCTCTGCTGGAATTTTAGACCAATCTTCTTTGGCAAACTGCTCCAGGTCCCTGATATTTGAAGGCTGCCTTCTCCAAACTGCCATTTTTAGATCTCTCCACAGGTGTTCTATGGGATTCAGGTCTGGACTCATTGGTGGACACCTTAGAAGTCTCCAGTGCTTTCTCTCAAACCATTTTCTACTGCTTTTTGAAGTGTGTTTTGGGTCATTGTCCTGCTGGAAGACCCATGACCTCTGAGGGAGACCCAGCTTTCTCACACTGGGCCCTACATTATGCTGCAAAATTTGTTGGTAGTCTTCAGACTTCATAAAGCCATGCACACGGTCAAGCAGTCCAGTGACAGAGGCAGCAAAGCAACCCCAAAACATCAGGGAACTTCCACCATGTTTGACTGTAGGGACCATGTTTTTTTCTTTGAATGCCTCTTTTTTCTCCTGTAAACTCTATGTTGATGCCTTTGCCCAAAAAGCTCTACTTTTGTCTCATCTGACCAGAGAACATTCTTCCAAAACGTTTTAGGCTTTTTCAGGTAAGTTTTGGCAAACTCCAGCCTGACTTTTTTATGTCTCGGGGTAAGAAGTGGGGTCTTCCTGGGTCTCCTACCATACAGTCCCTTTTCATTCAGACGCCTACGGATATTACGGGTTGACACTGTTGTACCCTCGGACTGCAGGGCAGCTTGAACTTGTTTGGATGTTAGTCGAGGTTCTTTATCCAACATCCGCACAATCTTGTGTTGAAATCTCTTGTCAATTTTTCTTTTCCGTCCACATCTAGGGAGGTTACCCACAGTGCCATGGGCTTTTAACTTCTTGATGACACTGCGCACAGTAGACACAGGAACATTCAGGTCTTTGGAGATGGACTTGTAGCCTTGAGATTGCTCATGCTTCCTCACAATTTGGTTTCTCAAGTCCTCAGACAGTTCTTTGGCCTTGTTTCTTTTCTCCATGCTCAATGTGGTACACACAAGGACACAGGGCAGAGGTTGAGTCAACTTTAATCCATGTCAACTGGCTGCAAGTGTGATTTAGTTATTGCCAACACCCCAGAAAAGGCACATCTATAAGATGTGCCTTTTCTGGCACTTATCCTCTCTATTTCCATTGCCCTGTAGCGGTGGCTAATTGGTTAATATTAATGGCTTAATGTCATCTTGCAATTGGAAGGTGACATTAAGCCAATTAATAATGGAGAGGTGTCAATTAGACACTTATCCATTATTAACCCTACACTGTTAAATGGTTAAAAAACACACACAGACATTAATTAAAAATTATTTTAATGAAATAAAGACACCTAGTTTTTGACAAGATTTATTGTTCTGCTAATCCAAAAATAAACCATCGACCTGTAACAAAAATAAAATAAAAATTTAACCATATCCTTACCTCTTCGCTGCTCAGTCAGGTCCCCAGCTGCAATCCATCAGAAAGGGTTAAGTGGTTTACACAGGGACCAGTGCCAATGCGACCAGCCCGATGTAAACCACTGCCAGAATGAATTATTTCATCTCTGCGCAGCCTCCCTAGCTGCCCTGAGATGAACTAATTACCGTGGGAAAGTTTCTGCATTTTTCCCACGCTCATTAGTTCACCTCAGGTCAGCCAGTGACGTCAGTGAGGCTGCACGGAGTCCCTGGCTGACCTGAGGTGAACTAATGAGCGTGGGAAAAAATGCAGAAACTTTCTCTAGTGTGACGCCGGCCTTAGGCTGAGTTCACATGTGGCTTTTTTTCGCGTTTCCGCGGCGGTTTTAACTGCGCGATTTTGCTGTGAAAACGCAAAAAATAAGCATCCCATGCATTCCTATGGGATTCTGCAATGCTGTGATAATGCTTCGGTTTTTACCACGGCGGAATCGCTTAGTGGTAAAAAACACAGCATGCTCATTAATTTCGCAGAATCGCGGCAATCCCGCACCCATAGGAATGCATTGTTCTGCATACTTTCTGCATGTGGCTGTGCACACCATGCGAAAAGTAAGCAGAACATTTGCGGATGGTACCCACGGTCCGGAGGAGAGGAGACTGTCCTCCGGGCTTTGGGTACCATATCCCTGTAAAAAATAGAATTTAAAATAAAAAATATTGTTATTCTCACCTTCCGACGTCCTGAGCAGCCTTCCCGCCTCTCTCCACACTCCCGGTCCCAGTAAGCAATTGCGAGCGATTACGTCCGTTCTCACAGGATCGCGAAGTCTCGCGGTCATTCGTGTGACGTCATCGCGAATGACCCCGAGACGTCGCGATCCCGCGAGAACAGACGTCATCGCGGTAATTGTCGCAAAGGATTACTGGGACCAGGAGCGTGGAGAGAGGCGAGAAGGCTGCGCGGGACGTCGGAAAGTGAGAATAACAATATTTTTTTTTTATTATTATTTTTTACATTCTATCTTTTACTATTGACGCCGCATAGGCAGCCTCAATAGTAAAAAGTTGGTCACACTCGTCAAACACTATGTTTGACAAGTGTGACCAACCTGTCAATCAGTTCTCCAAGCGATGCTCCAGATCGCTTGGAAAACACTAGCAATTCTGCAAGCTAATTACGCTTGCAAAATGCTAGTTTTTCTGTGGGAAAATCGCGGGAATTTGAAATGCAATTTTCCCGCGGAATGGAATTCCGGAATTCTCACGGTAATTTCCGCGAGAGTTCCGCTACGTGTGAACCCAGCCTTACTGTTCATGTTTAACTTTTCCAGTGTGGGCACTTTCAGCTCCATCACAGTCATGTCAGTATTGCCAGCGCAATATGTGCAAAAAAAATGATAAAAAAGATCAGCCCACATCTGTCTGGTTTACCTTGCCTGGTCATCAAAAAAAGAGAGACCCCCCTCGCTGATTTTTTAAACTATTTAAATAAAGAATTTTAAAAACGGCAGGGTGTCCCCCTATTTTTGATAATCAGCCAAAATAAAGCAGACAGCTGGGGGCTTGTATTCTTAGGCTGGGAAGGTCCAAGGATATTTGACCCTCCCCAGCCTAAAAATAGCAGACCCCCAGCCTCCCCAGAAAAGGCACATACATTAGATGAGCCAATTCTGGTGCTTTGCCTCACTCTTTGATGCTTGCCCTGGTACTTTGGAAAATGGAGTAATATTTTGGGGTTGATGTCAACTGTGCAATGCTCGCTGACATCAAGCCCAGGGGTTAGCAATGGAGAGGCATCTATAAAACACCCCCATAACTAGTCAAAAATAATAAACATAAACACACACAGAGAAAAGTCTTTTAATTGTACAAAACACTCCCCAATCCTCTTTTACCCATTTATTACCTTTAAAAAATAAAATAATCCAAAGGAGTCTGCCATAAATCCATCCCACCTCCCACAGCGATCCCCAACTCTGATATATGCTGATGCAGTGCTGAGCAGTGACATCAGTACGTCACGAAGTGACTGGCCCTGCGTGACACGACGATCAGTCGGTTACAAAAACAACCAAGACAGACAAGGGGACACCGGGGACACAATTCCCTGCAATAAGGAATGGGGAAAGGGACACCTCCTGCACTCTCCTGAGACTGTGCCCTGGACTATCCTGATGCCCCTATATGGCTTCTTTCAAACCGTCGCCGACCAGGATACCTTAGCCCTCACTCACCCTGCACCTTACCCTCACTAGGGAATTTGTAAGTGTGGACCCTGGTCCCACCGCTGCAGTAATAAAACACCAAGAAAGAAAACAGACAAGGAAAAAACGAACAACACTTAGCTTCCTCTGCTGCCATGCACAGGACAGCAGAGTAAGGCAACCGAACACTGCCTCCAGCAGAAACACTACTGCTCCAGATAGCTCCTCTCTTCAGAAAGGTTGGTTTGCAAATGACCTGTATTAACAACAGCTAGCTGGTGTACAAGGTGACCTCATATAGGAGGGTGGGATTGGTCACCAGCAGAGTAACTAAACATGCAGTAACACCAGTGGCCACCAGGGGCAAAAACTGATATTAACCCCTATGGCCTGAAAGGAAAAAAGTTTATATCAGAGCAGCCCAAACTGACACAGATCCAAAAATGGATCGTGACAGTACCCCCTTACAATGAGGGGCCTCTGGACTCTCTTTACCCCACCTCACCGGAAAACCACCTACAGTGAGGACGCCTAGATCCACCAGAGTTCACCTCAGCAACCACCTGACTCTCAGGTTCCTGGCAAACGTGGACTGATGGAGGTGACAACGTATGCTCCAGAGGCACCACAAATCTCCAGAGCACCGACCTGAGGAATGAGTTGAGTATGGGCATTACTGGGGGTAACTCCAGCTGGTAAGTCCCCGGGCCGAGGATTGCTGACACCCGATACCACCAGATTACCCGAGAACTCCAGACCCCAGCAGCACACTTCCACTGGATGCTTTTGGTGGACACCCATACATACTCGTTCACACACAAGTCCGGACCTGAACGTTTATTGCCACACACACGTTTGCCACAAGATGGTGAATTCTTCCAGGAACAGACAGCAGAGGCGTACCCCTGTGTCACCACACTCACATCCCCACCATACACAGAGGGAACCACCACCCTCCTCCAACCCCTCCTCCTACTAGGACTCCGCCTCTCAGGGTTGGCTAATGGTGAGGGTTGAGACTTGCCCCTACTCCCTGGAAGCACCTCTGCTGCCCCCACTGGAGAAGAAGGGAATGGCTGTAGAATGACGGCAAAGACAGTAGCCCCCAGGCAGCATCCCTCACACGACTGACCCTAGCCGACTACTTCCCTGGACCGCCAATCTATTACCGGGTTGTGTCTTTTCAACCAAGGGAGGCCTAAAATGATAGGTGATGGCATACCCCCCAAGACGTAGTATTAAAGGGACTCTTCATGATGAGTCCCTATATGCAGAAGGATGTTATCCACGACTTGGGTCAACTTCCCCTGGCTCAGTGGGACAGAGTCAATGGCCTGGACGATTAGGGGATTAGCTAGCATCCTACACCTTAGGCCATGGGTCTGGACAAAGTGGGCATCCACCAAATTGACTCCTGCTCCACTGTCCACAATCACCGATATGCCCTCAGTTACCCCGCCAACCACCACCTCTGGTGACAAGGTACACTGAGGGGACAAAATGGAGGAAATATACACTCCCTGGTCGCCTCCCTCAGCACGACTAAGAGGACGCGGCTTCTTCGGTGGTACAGACGTTTTGGCGCTAGCTGGGCAGACCCCAATAAAATGACCAGTCTGCCCACAGTGAAAACATGCCCCCACACCACGACAAACCGCTGGCGACACCATTTGGGAACTAGCTCCTCCCACTTGCATGGGTTCGTCCATCAGCTCTGGTGTGTTCTGTTCCCTAACAATGACTACAGGGCACATTTGGTGTATGTCTCTCCCTGCGGCCTCCAACGACCTGGGGGCGGCATACTGCACCAGAGTATCCTGCAACTTAGGGGACAGACCCTGCACAAAATGACTCCTAAGGGCAGGGTCGTTCCACTGTGTGTCGGTGGCCCACCTCCTGAAATCTGAGCAGTACTCCTCAGCCGGCCAGCCCCCCTGCTTGATTTTATGGAGTCGGGATTCTGCAAGGGAGATGCCATCAGGATCTCCATACACCAGCGCCAGAGCCACAAAAAACCCATCCACCGACCGTAACGATGGTGAATCGGTCGACAGGGAGAAGGCCCAGGATTGGGGATCACCCTTAAGAAGGGAGACAATAATCCCCACACGCTGTTCCTCACTCCCTTATGAATGGGGGTGGAGCCTGAAATATAATTTACAGGCCTCCTGAAACACTAGAAATTCTTCTCTCCCCCCAGAAAACCTGTCAGGGAGAGATATCTTGGGTTCTAGTTGAGCCTGAACCTGAGCCAAGGCCCAGAACCCCACTAACTGCTGCAGCTGCTGCACCACCTCACCCCGCAGCACCTTAAGCTCATCAGTGAGGGACTGAAGCAGTTGGGCAAAGGCCTGCATTTGGGCCATGGCCTACCAGAAAAAATGGGACGGTTGGTAATAATGTTGCGAAGTGACTGGCCCTGCGTGATGCGACCCAATGATCGGTCGGTCACAAAAACAACCAAGACAGACAAGGGGACACTGGGGACACAATTACAATGGTGGGCCCTGCAATAGGGAATGGGGAAAGGGACACCTCCTGCACTCTCCTGAGGCTGTGCCGTGGACTATCCTGACCTCCCTATACGGCTTCTTTCAAACCTTTGCCGACCAGGATACCTTAGCCCTCACCCTGCATCTAACCCTCACTAGGGAATTGGTAAGTGCGGACACTGGTCTCACTGCTGCAGTAATAAAACACCAAGGAAAGAAAACAGACAGGGAAAAAACAGACAACACTTAGCTTCTTCTGCTGCCATGCACCGGACAGCAGAGTAAGGCACCCAAACACTGCCTCCAGCAGAAACACCATAGCTCCAGATAAGCTGCCACAGCACTGCTCCAGATAGATCCTCTCTTCAGAAAGGTTGGTTTTCAAATGACCTGTATTACTAATATCTAGCTGGTGTACCAGGTGACCCTATATAGGAAGGTGGGAGTGGTCACCAGCAGACTAACTAAACATGCAGTAACACCAGTGTACACCGGGGACAAAAACTGATATTAACCCCCGATGGCCTGAAAGGAAAAAAGTTTATTTCAGAGCAGCCCAAACTGACACAGATCCAAAAATGGATCGCGACACAGTGATGCTCAGCAAGACATCAGGAACACACTGACAGTAGCGTGTGAATCCGGCTGCTGCGATGAGCGCTGACGTCAGTAAGGTTATCATAGTTCATAGCTGATGAAATGTGGTAATAACCTTACTGAAATCACCACTCGCAGTGTGAGAAATAGGCTATGAATTGGAATAACCTTACTGACGTCGGCGTTCTTTGCAGTAGCCAAATTCACACTCTACTGTCAGTGTGTTCTGGTGGCTGTGCTGAGTGGTCACATTACTGATATCCTCGCTCAGCACTGCATCTAGATGTAGCAGAGTTAGGGACTGACGTGGGATGGATTTATAGTCATCCCCTATGCATTATTTTATCTTTTAAAGGTAACAAATGGGTAAGAAAGGGTTGGGGAGTGTCTTGTACAATAGAAATACAGCACTAAGTGGATTGAATACCCACAAATTCTCATGATACAGAGTAGCAAATCAGCAATAGAGAAAAATCATAAAACATAACCTTTAATGAATATAATTAAAGCTACCAAAGATTAAAGTGCAGATAAAAACACACTGAATCAAATACCACAGACTATAACAGAGAGTGTCTGTATGAATCTCAACAACAGATCACCCCCAGTATATACATGTGGCTATTCCAAGTCCAAAAATTTGAAAACATTGGACTAAAAAATACTTGGTCTAAACCAATATGAGTAAAGACCAAGTACAAACAATGAACAGTTTCCTTATCAGAGGAATATATAAGAAAAACCTCTACCCTGTTCAGGTTATCAAGGAATATGCCTATTCATGCGTATAGAGAAGACATCAAAATAAAAAATCCATAAACATTATGTGAAAAGGAAAGATCTCACCACATGCAGATGGAGGATGTCCAAAGTCAGATGTCCCATCTGAGTCATGTCAGGTCAGGAAAAAAAGGCATTCACCCTATTCAAGCCCTAAAGGAGCTAACAATTCTAACACCCATGACTCCCGCCCTAAGGGCAGTCCACATCTAACCCTCTCAGTAATAGTCCTACAAAATCCCTGTGCATCCCGACGTGTTTCGTCACTTGTTGAATCTTCAGGGGACCTACTAGCACATATTGGGCATCATAACAAGGTATACAGGCTGCCTCTTAAGATGACAATGGAGTGATGCAGACTGGTTGAGAGGGCACTGATATAAACTGCTAATCAAAATAATAACACCCACCTGAGGTTTCTTGGGACGCACGCCGTCCGCCATTAGCCATAATGGAATGCAGGCACATGATAAGTGGATTTATAATGACGCCCACTTCATTCAGTTCCAGGCAAGAGTGTACACAGGCTCGCCCGCCGCGGCAGGAGCCGCCTTATTTCCGGTTAATCATACTGCCCAAAAGTAAAATGACCGCCACACTTCATGTGCACTCATAAACTATCAGTGCACAACTAAACAGGCTGGCCCAAATAAGCCGCGCGGCAGAGGTCGCAACGCTTACGGTTGCCAATACAGCCAGAAGGCAATATGGCCCCCATACTTCCGGTCATGCGCGCATAAATCAGTCTGTGCGCCGATGTTCACGAACGGACAGACAGGCCGTGCAGTTCTAAAAGGCCTCCCCCCACAACATCAATTGTGACAGATAGTACCAGGAGGCCGACATAAATCATGGGAACATGATAAAGGGAACACAACAAAGTGTCTCAATCAAGAAACATCAAACTGCTGTGACATGACTAAAATAAATAAATAGGCAGAAATCCATATAATAAACTAAACAAAAGTGGGAAAAATATCAAATGCTCAAACTAGGAATAATGTGGTAGCAGACAAAACATATGGGTATTTTACAGTATATACAAAAGAAATAAAATACATAAGGCTCACACACATATGAACACCCTAAATATAGCAGCTATAGTTGAGTTGGTCATTAAGCCCTCCTGGGGTCATGGTATTCAGACAAAAAATCCATTTATTCTAATTTGGTAAAATGGTACGATCACAATTACCACCTCTTGGTGTTTTTTTTACCCTTTCAATCCCCAGAAATTGGATGGAATTAATATTCCCTCCTTGACACTGATTGATGTGGCGTGAAATGGGGGTAGCTCTCTTATGAGTGATGTCTCCAATGTGTTCCCCCACCCTGCGTTTAAACTCCCTTATAGTTTTGCCCACATATTCCTTACCACACAGGCAAGTGGCCTTGTAAATCACTCCCTTACTGCTGCAGTTGATGATCTCTCTAATTTGAAACTCTTGTCCTGTAACATTACTAACAAAGCCACTGTCAGGGGTAATGTGGGGACAAAGAACGCAATGGCCACATCTAAAGCAACCCTTCATATTGGTGGGCAACCAAGTAGTATAAGAGGGTCTAGTGAGGTGACTGTTAACCAAACGATCCTTCAATGAACGGCCTTTTTTGTACGTGATCAAGGGTCGTATAGGAAGTTCTCTTCCAATATCCTTATCCATTAACAAAACAGGCCAATGTTTGGCCAAAATAGCACGTACATCACTTGCTCCATTGTCAAAAGTAGTGATTAATCTCATTTCACCTTTATTCTCAACTCTGGGTTTGGGTTTAACGAGTTATATTCTATTTTTGCCCTTTGCATTTTTGTAAGCACGTTTCAAGACATCATGAGGATAACCCCTGACCAAATATCTGTCTCTGAGTTCCTTAGCCTGTCTCTCGAAGGATTCCTCTGTAGAATAATTTCTGCGTATCCTGAGGTAATGACCCTTAGGTACTCCGTGTTTTAAATGTACAGGATGACTGCTGTCCGACTCCCACCTCAATAAGAAATTAGTAGCCGTGGGCTTCCTATAAGTACAAGTGGTGATAGTACCATCATTATTCCTCTCAATCAAAATGTCAAGAAAGGACAATGAAGACGGGTCAATCACAAAGGTAAAAAATAAGCCACAATCATTGTGGTTCAGTGTGCCAACAAATTCAGAAAAACTGTCCGTAGAACCCTTCCACAGTATCAGGATATCGTCTATATAACGAACCACAGCTCAATCCGTCCCATGACATCCAGACCACTCCTGAAGACCTGAGTCTCCTCCCACCAGCCCAGGAACAAATTTGCATATGCCGGGGCACATGGGCTCCCCATGGCTGTGCCCCTGAGCTGGTGGTAGATCTTGTGGTCAAACAAAAAGAAGTTCTTAGTAAGACAGAACCAAAGTAGTTTGATGACAAACTCACTGTGGGCCCGGTATTGACATCCTCTGGTGTTCAAAAAATATGACACTGCTTCCAACCCCTTGTCATGAGGTATAGAGGTGTAAAGAGCCTCAACATCAATACTACCCAGGTTAACCTCAGGATCAACACATAATTAGAGTTGAGCGATACCGTCCGATACTTCAAAGTATCGTATCGGATGGTATCGGCCGATCTTTAAAAAAAGTATCGGTATCGCCGATTCCGATACCGGAAGTCCCATTCAAGTCTATGGGACTTCCGGTATCGGAATAAGAAAAACCCTTTCCTGCCCTTGTACAGCCTCTCTGGGGTCTGTACGGGCCTTTCGGGGGGCTGTGCCGGCCTGCCAGGGGGTCTGTGCAGGCTCCGGTGGTCTGTGCCGGCCTGCCGGTGGTCTGTGCAGGCTCCGGGGGGCTGTGCCGGCCTGCCGGGGGGCTGTGCCGGCCTGCCGGGGGGCTGTGCAGGCTCCGGGGGGCTGTGCCGGCCTGCCGGGGGGCTGTGCCGGCCTGCCGGTGGTCTGTGCAGGCTCCGGGGGTCTGTGCAGGCATCGTCCGATGGGACTACAAGTCCCATCGGGCGATGCCTGCTACCATGACAGTGATTGACACATTAGCCAATGATGGGACAGTAGTAGTCCCATCATCCGGCTAATGTGTTAAATGTAAAAAAAAAAAAAAAAATTACATGCTACATACATACAACATGCATACTACATACATGCTACATTCATACTACATACTACATACATGCTACATTCATACTACATAAATACTACATGCAACATACATACTACATATATACTACATGCATGCTACATACATACTGCATGCTACATACATACCACATATATACTACATACATACTACATGCATGCTACATGCATGCTACATACATAACACATATATACTACATGCATGCTACATACATACTACATGCTACATACTACATGCATGCTACATACATACTACATGCTACATACTACATATATACTACATGCATGCTACATACATACTACATACATACTACATATATACTACATGCATGCTACATACATACTACATGCTACATACTACATGCATGCTACATACATACTACATGCTACATACTACATATATACTACATGCATGCTACATACATACTACATGCTACATACATACTACATATATACTACATGCATGCTACATACTACATGCTACATACATACTACATATATACTACATTCATACTACATACTACATATATACTACATACATACTACATACATACTACATACATACTACATGCATGCTACATACATACTACATGCATGCTACATACATACTACATACATACTACATGCATACCACATATATACTACATACATACAATACATTCATACAATACATACATAGACATACAGTACATATAACATAGAGTAACATACTTACCAATACTTGTCACATTGTTCCCCGAAGCCATTGTCTTTTCCGGGATAAATATTAACATAACAAACCACAAAAATACTCACCCACGATCCGAAGCAGTCCACGAGTGTGTCCCACGACGATCTTGGGTAGAGAACTGCAGCATCAGATGATGCTGCCGTTCTCTACGGGCTGCAGGAATCCAATGACGGAAGGTAGGTATCCTTCCGCACTGTATTCCTCCGCCACTTAAAAAAAAAAAGTCCCTAGTCTCACTTTATGCCATTGCTGTGTGGGAAATTCCCACACAGCAATGGCATAAAGTGAGACTAGGGACTTTTTTTTTTTAAGTGGCGGAGGAATACAGTGCGGAAGGATACCTACCTTCCGTCATTGGATTCCTGCAGCCCGTAGAGAACGGCAGCATCATCTGATGCTGCAGTTCTCTACCCAAGATCGTCGTGGGACACACTCGTGGACTGCTTCGGATCGTGGGTGAGTATTTTTGTGGTTTGTTATGTTAATATTTATCCCGGAAAAGACAATGGCTTCGGGGAACAATGTGACAAGTATTGGTAAGTATGTTACTCTATGTTATATGTACTGTATGTCTATGTATGTATTGTATGAATGTATTGTATGTATGTAGTATATATGTGGTATGCATGTAGTATGTATGTAGTATGTATGTAGCATGCATGTAGTATGTATGTAGCATGCATGTAGTATGTATGTAGTATGTATGTAGTATGTATGTAGTATATATGTAGTATGTAGTATGAATGTAGTATATATGTAGTATGTATGTAGCATGTAGTATGTAGCATGCATGTAGTATATATGTAGTATGTATGTAGCATGTAGTATGTATGTAGCATGCATGTAGTATATATGTAGTATGTAGCATGTAGTATGTATGTAGCATGCATGTAGTATGTAGCATGTAGTATGTATGTAGCATGCATGTAGTATATATGTAGTATGTATGTAGTATGTATGTAGCATGCATGTAGTATATATGTAGTATGTAGCATGTAGTATGTATGTAGCATGCATGTAGTATGTAGCATGTAGTATGTATGTAGCATGCATGTAGTATATATGTGTTATGTATGTAGCATGCATGTAGCATGCATGTAGTATGTATGTAGTATATATGTGGTATGTATGTAGCATGCAGTATGTATGTAGCATGCATGTAGTATATATGTAGTATGTATGTTGCATGTAGTATTTATGTAGTATGAATGTAGCATGTATGTAGTATGTAGTATGAATGTAGCATGTATGTAGTATGCATGTTGTATGTATGTAGCATGTAATTTTTTTTTTTTTTTTTTACATTTAACACATTAGCCGGATGATGGGACTACTACTGTCCCATCATTGGCTAATGTGTCAATCACTGTCATGGTAGCAGGCATCGCCCGATGGGACTTGTAGTCCCATCGGACGATGCCTGCACAGACCCCCGGAGCCTGCACAGACCACCGGCAGGCCGGCACAGCCCCCCGGCAGGCCGGCACAGCCCCCCGGCAGGCCAGCACAGCCCCCCGGCAGGCCGGCACAGCCCCCCGGCAGGCCGGCACAGCCCCCCGGCAGGCCGGCAGAGACCCCCGGAAGGCCCGAAATGACGGCGCATCATGATGCGCACACACCGCGCATCATGATGACGTCAGGCCGTCAATCAACTGAACTTCCGATTCCGATGCCGAATTCCGATATTGAAAAAATATCGGAAGTCGGTATCGGAATTCCGATACAGCAAGTATCGGCCGATACCCGATACTTGCGGTATCGGAATGCTCAACACTACACATAATCCCTCTATTTTCCAAAGGAGATCAGGGGTGTCCTGTACAAAAGATTGTAGAGAGGCAACAAAGGGTTTTAAGACACGATCTAAGTAAATGCCAATATTGTGGCTCACACTGCCCATACCCGACACAATTGGTCTCCCCTTTAAAGGGGAAAGACCCTTGTGTAATTTCGGTAGGCAGTAAAAAGTAGCCACTGCTGCATCTTTTGGCATTAAGAAATCAAATTCCGATTTGTCAATGACCCTCATAAGTAAACCTTCATCCAGAATATTTTTTAGTTCAATCAGGTAATCAGAGGTAGGGTTATGAGCCAAGACTTCATTGCTCCCTCTATCCTCAAGGAGTGTCTCACACATTTTAGAATATTGTGTAGAGTCAAGGATGACCACATTGCCACCCTTGTCTGAGGGTTTAATGACAATGTGGTCATCTTGCTCAGGCCTATTGACAACTGCCATTTCTGCTCTAGTACAAATATACCTTGAAAAAATCTTTTTTCCCTGTAAGGATTTCAAGTCATGTGTGACTAGATTTTCAAAGATATCTATTGCAGAAATGTCTCCAGTGGGAGGAGGCATTTTAATGCTCCTGTTTTTTAAGTCCGTGAAAGGACCCTTCCAAGATCATTGGGATTCATTTCCCCAGTACTATTCAATAGGCGTACATCTGGTAACAAATCAACAGGAATCCCCATATCAATGCAGGTACGGTTATCTTGTTGAAGAAAAAACTTCCTCCAACGTACCTTACGTAAAAACAGATTTAGATCTTTTATAGACCGAAACAAATCAAAATCTGTGCTGGGGACAAATGTAAGACCTTTTTTCAAAACCTGTAGTTCTTCTCGGTTGAGAACCCTAGAGGATAGATTCACCACTTGTATACTTTTTCTGTGTGAACGTATGTTCCAAGAATACCTCCTTTGCTTCAGCTAGCCATTGGTCCGTGTTCAGACCAGTTGACAGAAAACCTGCCATACCCAATAAACAATAATAGAAATACAGCACTAAGTGGATTGAATACCCACAAATTCTCACGATACAGAGTAGCAAATCAGCAATAGTGAAAAATCATAAAGCATAACCTTTAATGAATATAATTAATGCTACCAAAGATTAAAGTGCAAATCTTTGGTAGCTTTAATTATATTCATTAAAGGTTATGTTTTATGATTTTTCTCTATTGCTGATTTGCTACTCTGTATCGTGAGAATTTGTGGGTATTCAATCCACTTAGTGCTGTATTTCCGAGGTATTCTCGGAACATACGTTCACACAGAAATAGTATCTCCCTACATATAGTGTAGCTTTTAAAGAACTAACTAAGATATATCATGATCAGATTACATCCTGGTAGGATGTACAGAGCCTGGAAAATTATCTGAAGGCTGGAATCGTCCCACGAGGATAAAGAATTAATATTTCTGCAGGAGCACGACATAAGAACCCCAGTTTTATTGCCAAGTGGGAAAAAGAGACTACAAGCAGTTCCCTTCGCCTCATGCAACTTCTTTTAGAGGAAGAAAAGAAAACTTTGAGTCTTTTGAATGACCGTTTGAAGGATCAAATTGAGGTTACTAAAAAATTCTCTACAGAGACTGATTTTTCCCTAAAGGAAAGTAAGTTAGAAACCAATCTTGAGCGCTTTCAATATCATCTTATGGAGTGTAAACATCGCCAATATTTGAGGGACGCACAAGATTTTAAGGATAATAAGGCATACTTGGTTATAAGTACTCGTACCAATTATATTGATCTTGAAACTGATTTGTCTTCTACGGATACAGACTTCTCTGATACTGAGGGAAGGGGTAGAAGCAATAGGGGGAGAAATAGAGGTAGAGGTAGAGGCCGTAGTAATCGTGGTCCTCTTGATAGATCTGATATCACTGTGGGGGCGCATTTTTCAGATCAAAGTTATCCTTTAAGGACCCGCCAACATCAGGCATGGAAATAGGAATTGTTCTTAAGGATAACAACCCCAATATTATTGAACCTCTCAATTGTGTTTCTAATTCAGTATCTGAATCTGTTTCTAACGATATACAAGTGGTGAATCTATCCTCTAGGGTTCTCAACTGAGAAGAACTACAGGTTTTGAAAAAAGGTCTTACATTTGTCCACAGCACAGATTTTGATTTGCTTCGGTCCATAAAAGTTCTAAATCTGTTTTTATGTAAGGTACATTGGAGGAAGTTTTTTCTTCAACAAGATAACCGTACCTGCATTGATATGGGGATTCCTGTTGATTTGTTACCAGATGTACGCCTATTGAAAAGTATTAGGGAAATGAATCCCAATGATCTTGGAAGGGGTCATTTCACGGACTTAAAAAACAGGAGCATTAAAATGCCTCCTCCCACTGGAGTCATTTCTGCAATAGATATCTTTGAAAATCTAGTCACACAAGACTTGAAATCCTTACAGGGAAGAAAGATTTTTTCAAGGTATAATTGTACTAAAGCAGAAATGGCAGTTGTCAATAGGCTTGAGCAAGATGACCACATTGTCATTAAACCCTCAGACAAGGGTGGCAATGTGGTCATCCTTGACTCTCCACAATATTCTAAAATGTGTGAGACACTCCTTGAGGATAGAGGGAGCAATGAAGTTTTGGCTCATAACCCTACCTCTGATTACCTGATTGAACTCAGAAATATTATGGATGAAGGTTTACTTATGAGGGTCATTGACAAATCGGAATTTGATTTCTTAATGCCAAAAGACGCAACAGTGGCTACTTTTTACTGCCTACCGAAATTACACAAGGGTCTTTCCCCTTTAAAGGGGAGACCAATTGTGGTGGGTATGGGCAGTGTGAGCCACAACATTGGCATTTACTTAGATCATGACTTAAAACTAGAGTTGAGCGACTATTGTTTTTTTAGGGTCGAGTTTCGTTTCGTGAAACCCGACTTTTCCAAAAGTCGGGTCGAGCAAGATCGACCGATTATAGGGAAAAGTCAGGGTCGTCCTGAAACACGAAACCCAATGTAAGTCAATGGGGAATAAAAGTCGGCAGTGAGAGGAGGACAGGAAACACACCTACAGTGCTCATTTGAATGCCAAAAGCATCAATTCTTCTTACTTAAGCTGGTCAACCTTAATTAACTTCATAATACAAGTTACGCACTGAAAAATGGGGGTTATTTGGCTAAAGTTGTGGGGGGGTAGGGCTGGCTCCAGGTTTTCATGTGCCCTGGGCGAAAGAGCGCCCCTTTAACACATACCACAACTCATCATGCTCCGATACGGCAGAGAAATAGCGGTATAGTACAATGAAAAATACTTCACGTTTTACATCTCATGACGAGGCCCATCTATTTCTCCATACAGAATCATTGGTCCCATATAATGTTTGAAACAGTATATGATGAGCTCCACATAATGCTACAGTATATGTTGGTCCCCATGGATGAAGCGCCACTGTCTTATGGGCCCAAATAATGCTCCAAACATAATGGGCCCCATTTCTAATGCTCTAATGTATAATGGGCCCTGTAAATGCTGCTCCAGTGTCTGATGTCCACCTTTGGAATGTTCCAGTGTATGGTGGGCCCCATCTATCATTCTCCAGAGTATAGTGCTCCCCAAAAATTGCTGTCCCAACATTGAAAACAATCAAATAAGTCTCCTCGCTAGGGAATCCCTGTACTAGTCTGGACTCCTTGTCATCCCCATCTTCCATCTCACTGCACAGTATTTCAACCTTGCAAGTGCTGTGATCCTGAGCAAGCAGGGGGGGCCCACTCGTTGGCGACGGCACTGGCACAGGGCCCCTGATAGTACGGTGGTGTGTCTGATGGCGGGTGGGCCGAACCTGCACTTTCATCTGCAGCTTCCTCTTTGTCACCGTGTAAGATGGAACTGTATATGGGAAGGGTAACCTGAGTTTCATCAGGGTCAGATTCAGGCCGTGTAGCGTGCGAGGGGAATGTAGTGGTCTGGGTCAATGTACCAGCAGATTCATCGAGCAGTGGCTGGGCATCAGTGCACTTGTGTCGCCCCCAGGAGTACGGTCGCCACAGTGGTATTACCTTCCTCCTAGGGAGTGTGATGTCATGCTTGGGAGCAACGAAGGATCTCTCTAGCAGGTTAACTGATTGGGCGGCGTTATTCCCACGAGTCATGACCCTCCAAACAGCGTTCATGAAGGCAAAGTGTTTGTTTCACGTGGGCAGTATGGTTGCAAAGCTGAACCTTAAAGGAATGTCCAGAAGGGCACCACCAGGAGTGGAGCCTACGGTTAAATTCGACTCCACCTGGGAAACCTCAACCATGCCAGCTACAGAACAGATGCACACATTGCAAGCTTAATTCCGTTAACGAACGAGACTCCGTCATGCCCCGCGGTCCGAGTCCGGCTTACTAGAGGGACACGTGAGGCTCTGGCACATGAGATTGGCCAATAACTGGTGTGTCATGCCCTTACATGTCCGTGGCTGCATGTGCGCTACACTGAAAAGGCCAGCGTTTGTCGCTTACAGGTGCAGATAACCCGCTGAACAACGTTAGTGATGGGGATCACTGATTACAATTATTACCCGCGAACGATGATTTCCCAGTAAGTGCAGGTCAACCGCAGTTCCGGAATTAGGCCTAACCGTCATTCCTGAAAAAATGAAAAACTTACGTGTGCAAACCACAGGTGCTGTAGCTTGCTTAACAGCTCGCCAGCCGTTCTCACGCCCAGTATGGATTACACGTGATTGCACAAAGGTGAGCAAGGGTACCGTATCCCCGGATAACATGTATGGATAGCGTACACATTCAAAAGATATGTCTATACATCAGGAGGCAGGCTCAGACGGTGTTAGGCCCAGTATGGCTTGCACGTGATTGCACAAAGGTGAGAAAGGGTACCGTATCCCAGGATAACATGTATGGATAGTGTACACATTCAAAAGATATGTCTATACATCAGGAGGCATGCTCAGACGGTGTTAGGCCCAGTATGGCTTGCACGTGATTGCACAAAGGTGAGAAAGGGTACCGTATCCCCGGATAACATGTATGGATAGCGTACACATTCAAAAGATATGTCTATACATCAGGAGGCAGGCTCAGACAGTGTTAGGCCCAGTATGGCTTGCACGTGATTGCACAAAGGTGAGAAAGGGTACCGTATCCCAGGATAACATGTATGGATAGCGTACACATTCAAAAGATATGTCTATACATCAGGAGGCAGGCTCAGACGGTGTTAGGCCCAGTATGGTTTGCACGTGATTGCACAAAGGTGAGAAAGGGTACCGTATCCCCGGATAACATGTATGGATAGCGTACATATTCAAAAGATATGTCTATACATCAGGAGGCAGGCTCAGACGGTGTTAGGCCCAGTATGGCTTGCACGTGATTGCACAAAGGTGAGAAAGGGTACTGTATCCCCGGATAACATGTATGGATAGCGTACACATTCAAAAGATATGTCTATACATCAGGAGGCAGGCTCAGACGGTGTTAGGCCCAGTATGGCTTGCACGTGATCGCACAAAGGTGAGAAAGGGTACCGTATCCCCGGATAACATGTATGGATAGCGTACACATTCAAAAGATATGTCTATACATCAGGAGGCAGGCTCAGACGGTGTCAGGCACAGTATGGATTTGACGGCCCAGACTACACAGCGGAGGAGCAGGGAGAGGTAAAGATTGCAAATGCTGGGGCCCTGCCCAAGCAAGGGGGGCCCACTCGTGGGCGTCGGTACTGGCACTGGGCCCCTCATAGTACAGCGGTGTGTCTGATGGAGGGTGTGCACCACCACCGTCAGAGACACTTGATTGCACTATGAGGGACCCTGTGCCAGTGCCCGCACCCAAGAGTCGGCCTACCCACCTGTCCAGGGCAACGGCACTCGCACGGTGTCGTGCGCTAGGTGGTGACCCCGGCCATGGGGGGGGGAGGTAGCACAGTTAGGGAGCTTTAGAAAGTGGCACATGTTGATGTTGGACATTCAGCTGATGCAAAAGGCGAAATAGGTCAAGTCCCAGGAAGAGGTGGACCAAAGCAAGCCATTTTTCTGTCACCCTATGTGTCATCAGGGGAAGGTGGGACAAAATCCTTGGAAACCCATGCATGGTTCATTTTAATGAAGGTTAGATCATCCACATTTTGGGTTGACAGACGGGTCCTTTTTTCTGTCAGGATTGATCCAGCTGCACTGAAGACTCTTTCCGATAGCACACTTGCAGCTGGGCAAGCAAGCTCCTGTAAGGCATATTGTGCCAATTCAGGCCAGGTGTCCAGTTTAGCGGCCCAATAGTCAAAGGGGAATGACCTGTGTGGGAGAACATCGATATGGGAGGAAAAGTAGTTTGTAACCATAGTTGACAACTGCTGTCTCCTGTCACTTTCCATCGATGCTGTATTACCAGTTGTGTGAGCGGTACTTGAAAAATCAGTCCACAACATTGTCATGAAACCCCTGTCTCCAACTCCACTTCTACTGTGTGCACCATGAACACCTCTGCCAAGCTGCCCCCGGCCCGTACGGCTCGTGTGAGAACCATCACCACTGCTGTGTGCTGGGAATGCCTCAAGCAACCGATTTACCAGAGTTGCTTGTTTATTAGCCAATATTAGGTCAAGGTTCTCCTGTGGCATGATGTTTTGTAATTTGCCTTTATAGCGTGGATCCAGGATGCTGGCCAACCAGGAGTCGTCATCGTTCATCATTTTGGCAATGCGGGGGTCCCTTTTTAGGATCCGCAAGGCATAATCTGACATGTGGGCCAATGTTCCCGGTGTCAATGATGCACTGCGAGTGCTGGTTGGAGGAGCACTTTCTGGCAAATCCACATCCCTCCAGTCACGCACAAACCCTGTACCAGACCTTGCCAAGCCAACATTTTCACTTGCCCCACGAGATGTATCCTCCTCCCCTAAGTAATCATCCCCATCATCATCCTCCTCCTCCTCTTCTTCCTCCAACTCGTCCAGGAGAGGTCCCTGAGCAGACAATGGCTGAATGTCATCAACGATTCCCTCCACCTCTTTCTCCTCGTCAACATTGGCTGCAGACGCCTGCTCCTTAAGGTGCGTCAAAGTTTGCATGAGCAGACGCATAAGTGGGATGCTCATGCTTAGGATGGCGTCGTCTGCGCTTACCAGCCGTGTGCATTCCTCAAAACACTGAAGGACTTTACAGAGGTCTTTCAGCTTTGACCACTGCACACCTGTCAACTCCATGTCTGCTCTCAAAGTGCCTGGCCGTGTATCCTCCCACAAATGCATTATGGCCTGCCTCTGCTCGCACAGCCGCTCCACCATGTGCAGGGTGGAGTTCCACCTTGTTGCAATGTCGATAATGAGGTGGTGGTTGGGAAGGTGGAGCAATCGCTGCAGCTTCTGCATACGAACGGAGTGTACAGGCGACCGGCGGATGTGCGCGCACAGTCTTCGCACCTTATGGAGCAGGGCTGTTAACTCCGGATAATTTTTGAGGAAGCACTGCACCACCAGGTTCAAGGTGTGAGCCAAGCAAGGTATGTGGCTGAGTTTTGAAAGGGCTATGGCTGCCACAAAATTAAGGCCGTTATCACTAACTACCTTGCCTGCCTCAAGATGTACACTGCCCAGCCATGACTCAATTTGTCGCTTCAAGTACTCGGCCAGCACCTCGGCGGTGTGTCTGTCGCCCAAACACATCATCTGCAACACAGCCTGCTGACGCTTTCCACTAGCTGCTCGATAGGGGGACACCTCGTGTGCAACAGTGGCAGCTGCAGATGGAGTGCTCGTACGACTGCACTCTGTGGACAAGCTTTCGCTTCTGGAGGAGGAGGAGGAGGGTGGAACGCCTACAGCCAACTGTTTCCTATACCGTGGGCTAGGCAGCACTGTCCCACCACCGCTGTCCCCTGTGGACCCTGCATCCACCACATTAACCCAGTGCGCAGTGATGGACACGTAACGGCCCTGGCCATGCCGACTGGACCATGCATCAGTTGTGAGGTGCACCTTTCCACTCACTGACTGCTTGAGTGCATGGACAATGCGGTCTTTCACATGATGGTGGAAGGCTGGGATGGCTTTGCGAGAGAAGAAGTGGCGACTGGGTAGGTCATAGCGTGGTACTGCATAGGCCATGAGTTCGCAGAAAGCTGCGCTTTCCACCAACCGATAGGGCATCATCTCAAACGAGATTAGTTTGGCAATGTGGGCATTCAAACCCAGTGTACGCGGATGAGAGACTGAGTACTTTCTTGACCTACTCATAGTGTCTGGGAGGGAGAGCTGGACTTGAGAGCTGCATATGGTGGAAGTAGCAGTGGACAGGGTGGACTGAGAGAGGGTTGATGATGGTGATGGAGTTGGTGTTCTTTCTGATGGCCTAGATTCAGTATTTCGTTGATATAACAGTGGGATTCCCTGACTGCTGTGGCCTTGCAACGACACCTCAACATTTGCTGCTGTGCTAACCGGTGGGCTTACAGTGGGGGAAACAATGTAGCGTTGCTGACTACCTTCTTTGTGATCAGTTGCACATGTGGCACTTGAGGTTTGGTGTTGTATCCACGCTTGCAAGTGCATGCTGGTTAAATGTCTAAGCATGCAACTGGTATTCAAATTTTTCAGATTTTTCCCTCGGCTAAAGGTCTTTGCGCACTTCTTACAGATAACCTTGGCCTGATCATGAGGATTTTGTTCAAAAAAGTGCCACACTGCACTCTTCCTACTTTGGCAGACATTTTGCGGCCTAGCACGCTGTGATGTTTTGACCCTCTGGACAAGCTGTCCAGCAACTCTTTTGATTTTTGGAACCTGTCTTTGGAGTGCTCCGGGCCTGCCAGATAACAGCTGTTGCGATGTCGATGTCTGCTGTGGATGCTCCTCATCTGAGCTATTGGAAGCAGCACCCTCTTCCCCCAATGGATGCCAATCTGGGTCAACAACTGGGTCATCCATCACCTCCTCTTCAATGTCATGTGCACCTTCCTCTGTGTCACCGTGTATGGTGGTATAGTGTGCGGGAAGGGGCACCTGAGTCTCATCAGGGTCAGAATCTGGCTCTGTACACTGCGAGGACAATGTAGTGCTCTGAGTGAATGTACCAGCAGAATCATCTATCAGCGGCTGTGCATCAGTGCACTCCATGTCAGATTCATCTTGGCCTGGGTAATTCACCATTTCACTTGATAATCCAGGCATGGTATGTGAAAACAGCTCCATGGAGTAATCAGTAGTATGGCCTGCGTCATCCTTCAATCTTGGTTGGGGTGAAGGACACAAGGAAAGGTGTGGTTCATGAACATGAGCCTCCAATGACGACTCAGTGCTTTTACTTTTTACAACTTCAGAATAGGAGGCGATAGAGCTGGAGGCTGAGTCAGCAATGTAAGACAAAACTTTTTCCTGATGCTCTGGCGTTAAAAGCGGTTTGCCAACTCCTAGAAAACTAAGCCTTCGAAGTCTTATGGAGCCAGACGATGACGCAGGCTCAACACCTCCTGCATTCAGTCCTATTTTGCTTTTGCCACTACCATCAGATCCACCACCAACACCATCATTACCAGCTGCCAACCCCCGCCCAATTCCACGGCCTCTTCCACCAGCCTTCCTCATTTTTGATAGAAATGTAGACAAAATCCAACAAACTATATAGTAATGTAAAACAAGGTACAAGGTGTCTATAGGACAGGGGAGGTTTAGATTTTCTGCAGACACTTGTGGACACTGGACACTTGGATTGTGTGAGGCCCACTGAATATCAGAGCGCTATGTCACAGGCTCGATGCAACAGGTGTGAAAAAAGTGACTACAGGATAAGGGAGATTTTGAATTTCTGCAGACACTTGTGGACACTGGACACTTGGATTGTGTGAGGCCCACTGAATATCAGAGCGCTATGTCACAGGCTCGATGCACAGGTGTGAAAAAAGTGACTACAGGATAAGGGACATTTTGAATTTCTGCAGACACTTGTGGACACTGGACACTTGGATTGTGTGAGGCCCACTGAATATCAGAGCGCTATGTCACAGGCTCGATGCAACAGGTGTGAAAAAAGTGACTACAGGATAAGGGAGATTTTGAATTTCTGCAGACACTTGTGGACACTGGACACTTGGATTGTGTGAGGCCCACTGAATATCAGAGCGCTATGTCACAGGCTCGATGGCACAGGTGTGAAAAAAGTGACTACAGGATAAGGGAGATTTTGAATTTCTGCAGACACTTGTGGACACTGGACACTTTTGGATTATGTGAGGCCCACTGAATATCAGAGCGCTATGTCACAGGCTCGATGGCACAGGTGTGAAAAAAGTGACTACAGGATAAGGGAGATTTTGAATTTCTGCAGACACTTGTGGACACTGGACACTTTTAGATTGTGTGAGGCCCACTGAATATCAGAGCGCTATGTCACAGGCTCGATGGCACAGGTGTGAAAAAAGTGACTACAGGATAAGGGAGATTTTGAATTTCTGCAGACACTTGTGGACACTGGTCACTTTTGGATTGTGTGAGACCCACTGAATATCAGAGCGCTATGTCACAGGCTCGATGGCACAGGTGTGAAAAAAGTGAATTGCAGAATTGGGCAGAATAGGAATCTCCCTAGAGTGTAGGTCTGTAAGAACGGAACAAGTCCTCCACTTATCATTCCACAGTGACACACAGATAGCTTCACTGTGGCTGTGATAACAGCCGTTACACGGTACTGTGTGAGGAGCGTACACCGCTGTATGGTGTGAATAAATGCACGCTCAGTACCTCAGCAGGACAAAAAAAAAAATTGGGATTGCTTTTAAAAAAGCAGTTTGCAGAGCAGTGGGGAAACAGCAATGCAGCTGTCAGGAAGCCTTAGAAGGCAGCCTAACAACCAACACCGCTGATCCACCACAATATAGCCTCCCCCTGCACTGCACACACAGTGACTGGTGTGTTGCACTGGCAAAATCGCTAGCAGCAGAAGCAGTTTTTTTTTCTTCTTCCCTGCCTAACACTCTCCCTACAGAATCAGCAACCTCTCCCTATGCTAAGATCGGCAGAAGTAAGATGGCGGTCGGCGTGCATGCCCTTTTATAACCCCTGTGACGCCCACCAAAGCAAGCCAATCACTTGCATGCCCTTCTGAAAGATGGTGGTGACCCCTGCCTATGTCATCACGTTGCCCACAGTGTCCGTGGATCCTGATTGGCTGAAAAAGAGCGCAAAACAAACTTTTGAAACACGACTTTGGCGCGTAAGTCGCCGACCTCGTGGCCGACCTCATCCTAGGGTCGGGTTTCGTTTCATGAAACCCGACTTTGTCAAAAGTCGGCGACTTTTGAAATTTTTCGACCCGTTTCACTCAACTCTACTTAAAACCCTTTGTTGCCTCTCTACAATCTTTTGTACAGAACACCCCTGATCTCCTTCGGAGAATAGAGGGATTATGTGTTGATCCTGAGGTTAACCTGGGTAGTATTGATGTTGAGGCTCTTTACACCTCTATACCTCATGACAAGGGGTTGAAAGCAGTGTCATATTTTTTGAACACCAGAGGATGTCAATACCGGGCCCACAGTGAGTTTGTCATCAAACTACTTCGGTTCTGTCTTACTAAGAACTTCTTTTTGTTTGACCACAAGATCTACCACCAGCTCAGGGGCACCGCCATGGGGAGCCCATGTGCCCTGGCATATGTTAATTTGTTCCTGGGCTGGTGGGAGGAGACTCAGGTCTTCAGGAGTGGTCTGGATGTCATAGGACGGATTGAGCTGTGGGTTCGTTATATAGATGATATCCTGATACTGTGGAAGGGTTCTATGGACAGTTTTTCTGAATTTGTTGGCACACTGAACCACAATAATTGTGGCTTATTTTTTACCTTTGTGATTGACCCGTCTTCATTGTCCTTTCTTGACATTTTGATTGAGAGGAATAATGATGGTACTATCACCACTTGTACTTATAGGAAGCCCACGGCTACTAATTTCTTATTGAGGTTGGACAGCAGTGATCCTGTACATTTAAAACGTGGAGTACCTAAGGGTCAATACCTCAGGATACGCAGAAATTGCTCTACAGAGGAATCCTTCGAGAAACAGGCTAAGGAACTCAGAGACAGATTTTTGGACAGGGGTTATCCTAATGATGTCTTGAAACGTGCTTACAAAAATACAAAGGGCAAAAATAGAATAGAACTCCTTAAACCCAAACCCAGAGTTGAGAATAAAGGTGAAATGAGATTAATCACTACTTTTGACAATGGAGCAAGTGATGTACGTGCTATTTTGGCCAAACATTGGCCTGTTTTGTTAATGGATAAGGATATTGGAAGAGAACTTCCTATACGACCCTTGATCACGTACAAAAAGGCCGTTCATTGAAGGATCGTTTGGTTAACAGTCACTTCACTAGACCCTCTTATACTACTTGGTTGCCCACCAATGTGAAGGGTTGCTTTAGGTGTGGCCATTGCTTTGTTTCTCCCCACATTACCCCTGGCAGTGGCTTTGTTAGTAATGTTACAGGACAAGAGTTTCAAATTAGAGAGTTCATCAACTGTAGCAGTAAGTTAGTGATTTACAAGGCCACTTGCCTGTGTGGTAAGGAATATGTGGGCAAAACTATAAGGGAGTTTAAATGCAGGGTGGGGGAACACATTGGAGACATCACTCATAAGAGAGATACCCCCATTTCACGCCACATCAATCAGTGTCAAGGAGGGAATATTAATTCCATCCAATTTCTGGGGATTGAAAGGGTAAAAAAACACCAAGAGGTGGTAATTGGGATCATACCATTCTACAAAAGGAGAATAAATGGATTTTTTGTCTGAATACCATGACCCCAGGAGGGCTTAATGACCAACTCAACTATAGCTGCTATATTTAGGGTGTTCATATGTGTGTGAGCCTTATGTATTGTATTTTATTTCTTTTGTATATACTGTAAAATACCCATATTTTTTGTCTGCTACCATATTATTCCTAGTTTGAGCATTTGATATTTTTCCCACTTTTGTTTCGTTTATTATATGGATTTCTGCCTATTTATTTATTTTGGTTATGTCACAGCAGTTTGATGTTTCTTGATTGAGACACTTTTGTTGTGTTCCCTTTATCATGTTCCCATGATTTATGTCGGCCTCCTGGTACTATCTGTCACAATTGATGTTGTGGGGGGAGGCTTTTTAGTGCTGCGCGGCCTGTCTGTCCGTTCGTGAACATCGGCGCACAGTCTGATTAATGCGCGCATGACCGGAAGTATGGGGGCCATATTGCCTTCTGGCTGTATTGGCAACCGTAAGCGTTGTGACCTCTGCCGCGCTGCTTATTTGGGCCAGCCTGTTTAGTTGTGCACTGATAGTTTATGAGTGCGCATGTCCGGAAGTGTGGCGGCCATTTTACTTTTGGGCAGTATGATTAACCGGAAATAAGGCGGCTCCTGCCGCGGCGTGCGCGCCTGTGTACACTCTTGCCTGGAACTGAATGAAGTGGGCGTCATTATCAATCCACTTATCATGTGCCTGCGTTCCATTATGGCTAATGGCGGACGGCGTGCGTCCCAAGAAACCTCAGGTGGGTGTTATTATTTTGATTGGCAGTTTATATCAGTGCCCTCTCAACCAGTCTGCCTCACTCCATTGTCATCTTAAGAGGCAGCCTGTATACCTTGTTATGATGCCTAATATGTGCTAGTAGGTCCCCTGAAGATTCAACAAGTGACGAAACGCGTCGGGATGCACAGGGATTTTGTAGGGCTATTATTGTGAGGGTTAGATGTGGACTGCCCTTGTTAGGGCGGGAGTCATGGGTGTTAGAATTGTTAGCTCCTTTAGGGCTTGAATAGGGCGAATGCCTTTTTTTCCTGACCTGACATGACTCAGATGGGACATCTGACTTTGGACATCCTCCATCTGCATGTGGTGAGATCTTTCCTTTTCACATAATGTTTATGGATTTTCTATTTTGATGTCTTCTCTATACGCATGAATATTCATATTCCTTGATAACCTGAACAGGGTAGAGGTTTTTCTTATATGTTCCTCTGATAAGGAAACTGTTCATTGTTTGTACTTGGTCTTTACTCATATTGGTTTAGACCAAGTATTTTTTAGTCCAATCTTTTCAAATTTTTGGACTTGGAATAGCCACATGTATATACTGGGGGTGATCTGTTGTTGAGATTCATACAGACACTCTCTGTTATAGTCTGTGGTATTTGATTCAGTGTGTTTTTATCTGCACTTTAATCTTTGGTAGCTTTAATTATATTCATTAAAGGTTATGTTTTATGATTTTTCTCTATTGCTGATTTGCTGAGTGTCTTGTACAATTAAAGGACTTTTCTGTATGTGTGTTTATTACTTTTGACAAGTGGGTTAGTAATGAGGGTGTCTTATAGACGCCTCTCCATGACTAATCCGTGAGCTTGATGTCAAATGGACATTACACATCTGACATCAACCCCAAAAGCATTACCCCTCTTGGCAATGCACCGGAGCAAGTGAGAAGAGCCAAGGCTAAGCGCCAGAATTGGCACATCTCATGGATGTACCATTTCTGGGGCATTTGAGGGCAGGTGTTATTAATCTGGGAGGGGGCCAATAATCATGGCCCTCCCCAGCCTATTAATATCAGCCCAAAGCTGTCTGCTTAGTCTTTGCTGGTTATTAAAAATAGGGGGGGGCCACATCATTTTTTTGAGGGTCCCCCCTTTTTAATAACCAGTAAAGGCTACGCAGACAGCTGTTAGCTGATATTAATAGACTGGGATGCTTCATGGATATTGTCCCCATCCCAGATTAATAACATCAGTCTCCAGCTGTCTGCTTTTGCTCAGCTACCTGTTAAGAGTAAGGGGGACCCAACATCATTTTTTAATTTTATTTCTTTATTTATTAGCTAAATATATGTACAGTAAGCTAAACACGCACTGCACTAATTATATATCTCACTGTCACAGATGTATTTCTTACTATGCACAGGTGCCAGTTGGTGAAAGCTCTCATCAGCGTCACTGGCTCTTACTACTTTCAGCAAAAGCAGGCGAAGCTGAAGAGAGTAGTAATCATCAGTGGTCGCCTGACCGGTGGTAAACTTGTCACTGCCGGTCCAAGTCGCTGGTTCACACACTATCCTCTGCGTAACAGCGTAGGAACCTGCAGCAGCTTGCGATACTCAGCGGCTGTGAATGGCATTGACTTCAGTACAGTGAACAGCAGTCAGAGCTGGTGTTTCCCAGGCTGTCACACAGATGATATTCGGGCCCCCATTCACTTTAGTGGGGTTTGGGCAACGTTCTGGTACCTGAACCAAACTTTATAAAAAAGTTCAGCCAAACCCAATGGACTTGAATGTCCATGCGTCCGCCTATCCTTAGTTATCACAGATAAGTTCTACATTTAACCCCTTTCTGGCATTGGACGTAATATTCTGTCCCTGTGCCCTGGGTCTATTTGACCAAGGATGGAATATTATGTCCACGTGATCGCCCGCGCACACGGGGGGTGTGCGGGTGTTCGCTGCCGAGTGTCACCTGATTCTAACATCTGACACCTGGGACTAAGTGCCAGGAGCGGTCACTGACCACTCCCGTCACTTTATCCCTCAAAATGCTGCGACTGAACATGATCACAGCATTCCAAAACCGGCAGAGGGCTCCTGGCAGTTTAACCCCAAAAATGCTGCGATTGAACATGATCACAGCATTCCGGAAGCTGGCAGAGGGATGATTGCCACTCTGCCTTTGGATCGAAGACCCTGCGGCGTTACGCAGGTCCCGATAGTTGCCATGGTGACCGGATGTTGTCATGATGACATCCGAGTCAACAGACTTAGCAAACTTGCTGATCTTGCTTAGTGCATGATGAGCAAGTTTCACTGTCAGTGCAGAGCTGACAGTTTCTGCAGCAAGGGGATGCTTCTTCATCTCCATGCTGTAGAAGTGATCAGCCTGCAAAAAAAGACAGTCCCATATTGGGACAAAGTAAAAAAGCTAGAAAAAAGTAAAAAAAAAGTTTAAATAATTGTAAAAGTCAAAAATAATAAAAAAATAAAAAGATATTGTATCTCCAAATAAATATATGAATGAAAAAAAACAATAAAAGTACACGTTTGGTATCACCAAAAAAATAAATAAAAAACAAGGCAAAAAACAACGCTTTATCACAAAAATGTGGAATAAAATGCGATCAAAAAGACGGATAGAAATAAACATGGCACCGCTGAAAACCTCAGCAGAGAAATAAAAAAGTTATAGCTCTCACAATAAAGCGATGCAAAAATAATTATTTTTTTTCTATAAAATATTTTTTATTTTATAAAAGCGCCAAAACATAACAAAAGACAAATGAGGGATCGCTGTAATCATACTGACACAAAAAATAAAACTGCCTTGTCAATTTTAGCACACACAGAATGGCATAACCCCCCCCCCACCACCACCACCAAGAAAAAATAAATTCCTGAATTGCTGGCTTTTGTTCATTCTGCCAATTAAAAAATGTCATGTGCCCGAAAATGGTACCATTTAAAATGTCAATTCGTCTCGCGAAAACAAGCCATGATATGACTCTGTGGGTCAGAATATGGAAAAATTATAGTTCTCAAAAATGTGGTGATTCAAAAACTATTTTTTGCAATAAATATCATCTTTTAGTGTGTGACAGCAGCCAAACAAAAACCCTATATAAATCTGGTATCGCTGTAATCGCACTGACCCGAAGAATAAAGTCGCCTAATTACTCATACCACACGAGGAACGGTTTAAAAAATAAATGAAACCAATTCTTCACCTATTGTTCCTTTTTTTATTCTGCCTCCCAAAGATCGCAGTAAGGCTCGGTGCATATTTATCCTGCACTTTGCATTGAACGCTTACACCGGAGTTTCCATGTAAATTTCTGAAATACGTGATTCAGATGGAACCTCTGGCTGAAGATTCCCTATAATGAGGTAGGTAGAGGCACTGTGGACACCGTCTGGACTGTGACAAAAAAAGCAAGTTCTCACTCAGATACGTTATCTGTTAATGGAAATATATGGGGCTTCCTCGTTACTAATAGTACAAAGGCTCTGGAAAAGCTAAATGGCTCCTCACCCGCCAAAAGAAATTCAGCTAATTCTGTGTTCCCAAATCCAAATGCCCGCCTCCCTTCTGAGCCCCACAGTGTACCTAAACCATATATAGTGTTCACGTTTAGCATTTCTGAAATGATGAGAGCCCACCTAATTTAAGGGTGCATGCCTCCAGAAGCACAGGCTGGCCATAACATAAAGGTGACGGCAACGGACTGGTCACTACAATGGCAGGTTGCAATTTTCACTTGACAACATTCATTGCTGCTTGTTTCTGTAAATTACCCATGGATTCAAAATTAGCACTACACCTGTAGATAAATTCCCAAAGGGGAAGGAGGGAGGCAAATAGCGCTTCATTCCTCCTGAGCCTCTCCGTATGGCTAAGTAGTACTGTACAGCCACATATGGTGTATTGCCACGTTCAGTAGAAATTTTGGGACAAATGTTGGTGCTATGTTTACCCACATCTTGCGTGAAAATGTAAAATCTGGGGCTAAAACTAAATTTTGATTGTAAAAATGTAGTTATTTTTTCTTCACTACTCAATGGTACAAAATTCTGTGACACACACGTGGTGTTAATGAAACGGAGACCAGGGGGTAGTCGTGGTTGAGATTGTTAACACTGGCTCACCCTGTCCCTTCACTCTATTAACACACGGTAGCTCACTCACTTGCAAGTCAGGATCCATTCCATACGGCCGGGAGTAATTTTCCTTTAACACCACACAATGATAGTAAGAGTCTAGAGTCATCTTCAACAAAACTATTTTACCCAGCTCATCCAGTTTAGTCACAGAAACAGCACAAGATTCTTTGCAGAATATCACCATTCCGTTCCCTGTACTGTCCCTCACTCCCCCAGAAATATCCGCCGGATCTACCGGTTCTGCAGCTTCTTTACTGGCCAGACTAACCGGCTTCAGGAGATCACCGCCCGCTTCCCTCTCCAAAGGTGAAGTCGAGAAATGGCTCTTCCATTCCTTACCAGGCCCTAAGCCTTGGACATTTAGGGTTGTTCCCACAAAGTTTCCTGCCACCACTCTGATGCTGCCAAGATATTCCTCACCACGTGTGACTGTCAGTTCTAGGCCCTGGACTGCTGGGCTCCTTGGCTTAAACATTCCCCCCTGGACATGACTGTCGTGTTCTTGCTCCTGGCTCACCCTCTTTCTCCACACTGACTGATTCCAGGAAGCTCCCCAAACTACCTTGTCTTAGCTCCTCCTAACTAACTTAGTCCTATTGGTCTATCTAATCCCTATTCTATTCTACTGTGCTCCTCCTACTGGGCTAAATCCTATACTATCCCTATATCCATACAACACATGAACATCAGTATATTTGCAATACATAAGCATAAGTACAATGTAATACACTATATATATGTATATACATTACACAACACATGAAATATACTGTTTCTGTCAGGAACATATTTACACGCCAGGGACATATGCGAGGAATGCGGGGCATTAAACTGGCCCCTGCACCCCTTACATTATTATGATCACTGCATCTCAAGATGAATTAATTAAGAGGTGTAGTTGGTAAAATGGGGTCACTTATGGGGGGTTCTGCTGTTCTGGCACCTCATGGGCTCTCCCAGTGGGTCATGGTACCTGCAAACCATAACAGTAAAATCTGGCGCTACTTGCATTCTGAACTTTCCACTGTGCCTGAAAAATATTTCCCAATTACATGTAGGGTATTGGCGCATTCAGGAAAAAATGTACTTCAGTTTGTTGTAAAAAATGTTCCTACTAGCAATTGGAAAAATTAAAAACTTGGGGTTAAACATTTTTGTGGGGAAAATGTGATTTTATTATTTTCACGACTCAACGTTATAAACTTCTGTGAAGCATCTGTGGGTTCAAGGTGCTTACCATGCATCTAAATACATTACTTGAGGGGTCTATTTTCCAAAATGGGGTGACTTGTGGGGGAGTTTCCACTCTTTAGCCACATCAGGGGATCTCCAAATGGGACATGACATGAGCTAATGATTCCAGGAAATTTTACATTCAAAAAGTCAAATGGTACTCTTTCCCTTCCGAGCCCTGCCGTGCGCACAAAGAAGTAGTTTTCTTCCTCATATGGTATACCGGCGTACTCAGGAAAAATTGCAAAACAATTGTGCAATTTCTCCTGTTACCCTTATGAAAATGCAATATTTTGTGCTGATAAGTGATAACATAAATGTGGAGAAAATTTGATTTTTTTAAAATTTTTATGGCTCAATGTTATAAACCAGGGGGATGTGGCCCCACTGTGCCACAAACCAGACTACCCTGGAAGGGGCATGACTAGAACAGCTGCATTGGTTTTCATTGAAGCCTCTGAGGGTGAGGTCAGACTTGTGCGTCAGGCAGCTGCCAGGTGCCACTCCAGGGTGTTGTCTGGCTGTGGCTGCTGATCCCACTTGGGGGACGGTGGCACTGCTGAGACACTGGCAGGCACGGCAGAGATACGAGCAGGCAGGTATGGCTGAGAGATTGGCAGGTGGACACTGCTGAGACACAGGGCAAGCGGGCACAGCTGAGACACAGGGCAGGCTGGCACGCCTGGATGCAGGGCAGGCTGGCACAACTGAGACACAGGGCAGTCTGGCATGGCTGAGACACAGGGCAGGCTGGCACGGCAGAGACACAGGGCAGGCTGGCACGACAGAGACACAGGGCAGGCTGGCACTGCAGAGACACAAGGCAGGCAGGAGTGGTATATGAAGGAACAGGTAGAGACCTGTTCACACAGCGGGTGCTGGCACTGGAAAAGATGGGGGAGTGGAGTAAGACGGGACAGGTGTGGACCTGTTCACACAGGAGGTGCAGGTATGGATACAGACAGGAAGTAGTGGAGAATGAAGGAACAGGTTTGGACCTGTTCACACAGAGGAAGAACCGCAAGACTGTGGAGGAGAGCTGGAGAGCAGCAAGAGGTTCTGCAGCAGCAGAACCAGAACCGCAAGAGTACGGAGCACAAAAGAGTACAGAGCAGGAAAAGTCGCCAGAGAGCGGAGCTTGGGCAGAGCTGCAAGAGTGCAGAGTTTAGGCAGAGCGCTGCAAGAGTGCGGAGTGTAGGCAGAGCGCCGCAAGGGTGCGGAGTACAGGCAGACTGCCGCAAGGGTGCGGAGTACAGGCAGAGTGCCACAGGGGTGCGGAGTACAGGCAGAGCGTCGCAAGAGTACGGAACACAAGCAGACAGGAAGGACACAAGGAAAGACACAGCAGGGAAAGAAGTAAAAGGCAAGGAGACTGACAGACAGAGGAAGGACAGAGTTCAGACAGGGTAACAGTACGAGACAAGGTACAGGGCCAAGGACACAGGGACCAGAGTATACACAGAAACAAAGCAAGGCTAGGAAAGACAGCACAGGGACCAGGAAATACTGCCTCCTGGAGGGCGGCAAAACAGGTACAAGACAAAGCTAGGACAAAGACACAGAGACCAGGAAATGCAGCCTCCTGGAGGGCAGACAGAGAAGTACTAGGCAAGGTGCAGAGACACAGAGATTAGCAATAAAGCCTCCAGAGAAGGCAAGACATAGGACAGGGCCTGGCTTACTTAGCAGCAAGAAACTGAGTAAATACATTGCACAGGCAGAGTCCATTGGGAGCAGCTGCCCTAAAGACCAGAGGGCTCTTAGTAATTGGCCTGGGACACCTCAGGCAGGTGCACACTGATTCCATAAGAACCAGAGAGTTCTGGTGCCGCCCCCCTATACACACAGCCAGGAAATATGCACAGAGCAGAGAGGAGACAAGAGGCAAAGAACATGAAGCTGGCAGCAGACAGAAATCACAGCATGGCCTGAAGCAGTGAGAAAGTTGGTGAGTGGGGAATAGGAGGCCATGCAGCGAAGCCAGTAGGGTTGTTACAGTATCCCCCCCTCTATGGCCCCTCTTCTTCAAGGCCACCAGAATAACTTGTAAAAGAAGGATAGGAGCACACATTGTCAGAGCCATCACGACATTTCTCAGGTAGGAAGAGGTAGGTGTGACATTAGGGATCTCAGGTTTCCAAGTCTCTCTGTGGTCCAGCAAGGTCAGCCTCCCACACTAAAGATACAAGGGCCAGGACTTCTTTCATCTGATTGACAGAAAGCAGGGACTTGGAAGCTTCTGTTTTGACCGCAACATTAACCGGCCCACTGGAAACTGAAGACACCTTCACTGGATCCAACTTCAGCCTGCTATCTCAAGAAAATTGGACCTCCTCCTTTGGAGGAGGGGGAAGCACCTCCGCCTTGGCATCTTCACCAGCCGGTCAAATGGAAGCCGAGGGTACCCGTACAGGATCCATCCTCTGCCCGTTATCTAGAGAAAACTGGATCTCTCCCACTGGGTTGGTGAAAAATGGGGACACATTAGGCTACTTTCACACATCCGTTTTGTTTGTTCCAGCGGCATGCGGAGGAGAGACGGACCGCCGGATCAGGCCTGCAGCGGTGACACCGGATGCAGATGCGGCGCCTGATCCGGCTTGGAAATCATTTAAAGGAGCCGCACCAGGGACGAGAGAGAGAGACGGAGAGATGCACGCGCGCTGTGCTGCATCGGGCACTTGTGGGGGTTAAAGCTCACAGTGCCCGGGCATGCGCTTTTGAAAAAGTCGGTCCGGCGGTGCAAAAAAACGTTGCAGCCAACATTTTTTGCTGACGCTGGATGGCGCAGTTTTGGTGTTTCCGGCAAAAAACGGAGGCGCCGCATGTTCATCCGGCACAATGTGGCGATCATTACATTCTATGTGCCAAAACCGGATCCAATTCCGGATCCGGTTCTCACACTTTTCGCCGCATCGTGCCGGATTCAAAAAGACAGATGTGTGAAAGCAGCCTAAGCCTCTGTTCCACCCTCTTCATCCACCTGCCTCATGGAATCCGAAGGCATCTTTACAGGAAGCATATTCTGCCCATAGTCCAGAGAAAAACTTTCAAGTGACAGGGATGTTCCTGTGAACTGGTCACTGGTATTGTCACTGGAGGTGTGCGGAGAGGGAGCCACTGCTTCCTTCACTTCAGTGAGGTCAGCACACCGTGACTCAATAGCCAGCAGATCAGTGGTATAGAAGCTGGAGAGGTGTGAAGAGAATGCCTCCACTTCCCCCCTTGGGAGATGTCATCACAGCTTGACTCGACAACTGGCAGACCAGATGAAGAAGACGACATTGCTGACTGACTCTGACACATGGGAACAAGACACCTTTTGTCACTTGGTAGTTTCAACCGAAGCACCTTGCTGGGTCTCCAGACCTGAATTGGTACAAGAATCTCTGGCTCTGAATGGCCCATGGGCATACCAGACAGCAAATGGAAGATGAACTTATTTGTGTACTTTGCTCCGACTTGGAGCTGTAGTTGTCCCTCCAAAACTAAACTAAACTCGGCCATCACCAAACACCCTCACCGGATTCGGGAGCTGATGAACAGGAACCACACACTGACTCCATCTGGCTTGCAGCTTTAATACATTTGCTGGGCCGAAGCTCCCACAAGGCACTGAAACAGTCACAGACTTTATTGGAGTTGAAGTACTCTCACCAAGGGAAGTCTCTCCAACTGGCCCAAGGTTCTGGAGCTTTAGATCCTCTGGACAGAGGCCGTCCGGGTGTTCTTCACAACCACAGCGACACCGTATGCCCTTCTTATGGCGGGTTTCGGGCTGCTGCTTTGTGAGCCCACTCACATCAGTCTTCTTAGGTTTCACTTGGGTAGCTGCCTTAAAGGGAATCTGTCACCCTTTTTTTTTGGCTTGCAGCTGCCGGCATAGACATCGGGGGCTTATCTACAGCATTCTGTAATGCTGTAGATAAGCCTCCGATGTAACCTGAAAGATAAGAAAAATGAGTTAGATTATACTCACCGGGGTGGAGCGGTCCGGTCCGGTGGGTGTTGCGGTCCAGTCCGACGCCTCCCTTCTTCATGCGATGACGTCCTCTTCTCCCGTCCTGTAATGGCTTCAGGGCAAGTGCACTGCTTTGAGGGCAGAGCAGAGTCCTGCAGTGCTCAGGCATCGGGAGAGGTTCGGCGCCTGCGCACTGCAGAATTCTGCTCTGCCCTCAACAGGGCAGAGCAGTGCGCTTGCGCCGCAGCCATTACAGGATGGGAGAAGAGGACGTCATCGCATGAAGAAGGGAGGCATCTGACCGGACCGCAACACCCACCGGACCGGACCGCTCACCCCGATGAGTATAATCTAACTCGTTTTTCTTATCTTTCAGGTTACATCAGAGGCTTATCTACAGCATTATAGAATGTCTATGCCGGCAGCTGCAAGCCAAAAAAAGGGTGACAGATTCCCTTTAACAGGTAGAGGAACTGGAGGGTCACAGACGGTCGTGGTCTAGTGTGGCGGTTCCTTCACAGGTTTCGCTCGTCTGGAGCGCCTCTCAGATCTAGACAGGGAAGACTTCGCAGGAGCTGCTGGACGAGGCACATCAAAGACTGTGCGAAAGGCCACCAGGAAGGCTCCTAGGTTCATGACAATAGGATCCCCTGCTTCCCAGAGGGGACAGATCCATAGTAAAGCAAGGGCACAGCCCTCTCCTGGTTCTCCTCCTACCTCTCTGACCGCTCCTTCACTGTATCTTTTTCTGGCTCCTCTTCCTCTTCTCGTCCCCTTACTATCGGGGTCCCGCAGGGCTCAGTCCTAGGCCCCCTCCTCTTCTCTTTATACACTGCCCCTATTGGACAAACAATCAGCAGATTTGGGTTCCAGTATCATCTCTATGCTGATGACACCCAATTATACACTTCTTCCCCTGACATCACCCCTACCCTAATTCAAAATACCAAGGATTGTCTGTCTGCTGTCTCTAGCATCATGTCCTCCCTCTATCTGAAACTAAATCTCTCTAAAACTGAACTTCTTGTGTTTCTCCCCTCTACTAACCTCACACTACCTAACATCGAAATAACCCTGGAGGGTTCAACCATAACTCCCAAGCAGCATGCCCGCTGTCTTGGGGTCATATTCGACACTGAACTTTCCTTTACTCCGTACATCCGATCACTCAGTCGCTCTTGTCACCTGCATCTTAAAAACATCTCCAGAATCCGACCTTTTCTCACCTTTGAAACTGCTAAGACTCTTACTGTCGCTCTTATTCATTCTCGTCTGGACTACTGCAACTCTCTTCTGATCGGTCTCCCTCTTACCAAACTTTCTCCTCTCCAATCCATCTTGAATGCGGCAGCCAGGGTCATATTTCTGTCCAGCCGCTTCACCGATGCCTCCATCTTGTGCCAGTCATTACACTGGCTACCTATTCGCTACAGGGTCCAGTATAAACTCATCTCTCTCACCCACAAAGCTCTCCACTGTTCTGCACCGCCTTATATCTCCTCTCTCATCTCTGTCTATCGCCCTACACGTGCCCTCCGTTCTACAAATGACCTAAGACTAACATCCCCCGTAATCCGAACCTCGCACCTCCGTCTCCAAGACTTCTCTCGTGCTGCTCCAGCTCTCTGGAATGCACTTCCCCAGACGATCAGACTGATACCTAGCCCTGACCTATTCAAGCGCGCTTTGAAAACCCATCTCTTCAAAGAAGCCTATCACATCAACTACTCAGCAAGCTAACTTTGCCCTGTTCCCTCCTTCCAAATATTATTCTGAATCTGCACCCTACTATTCATCTGTCTCCACACCCTTCATGCACATGATAACTGCACTTGATACTTGTCTATTGCGCTTAAACACACGGGCTGATGACCGGATCATGCAGCTTTATATGAAAATCCCTATTATAATTGCCAGACCTGAATTAACAAGCATTTCTCACCTACTGTGTCCCCCCATTTCCTTGTAGATTGTAAGCTTGCGAGCAGGGACCTCACTCCTAATGTCATTGTTTGAATTGTCTTAACTTGTATTGAATTTATTGTCTGTACATGTCCCCGCTTAATTGTAAAGTGCTGCGGAATATGTTGGCGCTATATAAATAAAAATTATTATTATTATTATTTATCTCCTGCTAGGTAGGACTAATTTGCCAAATTTTTATTTTTTTCACAAATAAACGCAAGTAATTTCAAAGAAATCTTACCACTGTCATTAAGTACAATATGTCCGGAAGAAACAATCTCATAATCACCAGGATACATTGAAGCATTCCAGAATTATTACCTCATAAAGGCACAGTGGTCATTATCGTGCAAACCATCCTCGGGGGTAAAGGGGTTAATATGGTTTTTTACTACAAGAAAGCTCTTGCAGATTGCCCAAATACCATTATTATGTGATCAGGTATAAGGTCTCTTATAAACTGTACCCAGTATTTCAGTTAGGCCAGGGTCAGATTTGCGAGTGCAATACGAGAAGCTTGCGCGAGTCTCACGCATCAACACCCGGCACTGCCGTCGGCACTCGGTATCGGAGTGTATGGTTGCATGTATTCTATTCAGCCACCCACTCCGGTCCCGAGTGCCAGCGGCAGAGCTGGGTATTGATGCGAGTTTCTCGCATTGCACTCGTAAGTGTAATAGAAAGTATTTGAGGCATTATAAATATTCAATAGTTTAAGGATTTGTCTTGTTAGAGATAGCCCCTTTCAAAAAGGAATTGCCATTGATTTTCCAATGGTAAGATGTGGCTGACCAAACATGCTACAATGGGGAAAAAGTATTTAGTCTGCCACCAATTGTGCATGTTCACCCACTTAAAAAGATGAGAGAGGCCTGTAATTGACATCATAGGTAGACCACAACTCTGAGAGTCAAAATGAGAAAACAAATCCAGAAAATCACGTTTTCTGATTTGGCAAGATTTATTTTGAAAATTATGGTGGAAAATAAGTATTTGGTCACCTAAAAACATGCAAGATTTCAAGATTTCTGGCTCTCACAGATCCCTAACTTCTTCTTTAAGAGGCTCCTCTGTCCTCCACTCATTACCTGTAGTAATGGCACCTATTTAAACTTGTTATCAGTATAAAAGAGGAATGGGCCAACATACTACCAACAGTGTGTGCCAACCT
This sequence comes from Dendrobates tinctorius, assembly GCF_039654945.1. Classification (NCBI taxonomy): domain Eukaryota; kingdom Metazoa; phylum Chordata; class Amphibia; order Anura; family Dendrobatidae; genus Dendrobates; species Dendrobates tinctorius. The sequence continues at coordinate 42,148,925 of NW_027361672.1, read as the reverse complement.
TGTGAAGACTTACAGAAAACATTTCACCTGTCATTGCCAACAAAGGATATACTGTATAGCAAAATATTGAGATGAACTTTTGTTCATTACTTTAATGAGCACTACCATGTGACCGCTGAACACTAGAAGGAAGGAGCTGCTGGTGCCGGAGACCATCAGAGAAGCAGGGACTGCAGAAACCGTGCCAGGACGGGGTGAGTATGATGGGGAGCCATGCGATATTCACCTGTCCCTGTTCCACCGCCGAGCGCCGCTCTGTCTTGCGCATCCTCTGGCTGTGACGTTCAGGTCAGAGGGTGCGATGACATGTTTAGTGCTTGCCCTCTGCCTGAACAGTCACTGCAGAGAGCCGGAAGACAGAGTGGTGCGCAGTGGTGGAATGGGGAAAGGTGAATATCGCAAGTGCCAGGGCCCTGAGCCAGCGGTGACACTGACACCTGGCACCCATAGTGCACCAGTGTCATGGCCTGCTCAAGACACCGGCACCTGGCCCCCAGCGACAAGAGTTATGTCATTTTTTTAATCGCAGCAGCATCATGTGGTGCATATATATCTATGGGGCATCTTATGGGCCATCAACCTTTTTGGAGCAGCATATGGGGTATATTCTATGGAGCATCTTATGGGGCCATCAACCTTTACGGAGCAGCATATAGGGCATATTATTCTATGAAGCATCTTATGGGGCCATCGACCTTTATGGAGCAGCATATGGGGCATATTATTATATGGAGCATCTTATGGGGCCATTATTAACCTTTGTGCAGCATTATAATGGGCGTATTTTGTATGGAGCATCTTATGGGGCCCATCATGAACTGTATGGAGCATTATATGGGGCTCCTGATTCAATATCGATATTCAAAAACATTTAACCTACTGATGTCTCAATTAATTTTACTTTTATTGGTATCTATTTTTATTTTTGAAATTTACCAGTAGCTGCTGCATTTCCCACCCTAGGCTTATACTTGAGTCAATAAGTTTTCCCAGTTTTTTGTGGAAAAATTAGGGGCCTCGGCTTATACTCGAGTCGGCTTATACTCGAGTAAATACAGTAATACAATGTTTGCGGATCTTGGTAAAAAGAAAGGAGGTGGCACTCACCAATCTTCAAAGTCCACACTTTATTACATGACGAATAAAACATCTTCGCCGGGATAGCGAATGACACCTGCTCACTCCTTTCCCCCGTTCTCCCGACGAAGATGTTTTAATTGTCATGTAATAAAGTGTGGACTTTGAAGATTGGTGAGTGCCACCTCCTTTCTTTTTCCAAGATTCTAAAATATGACATAGCAAACATTAAGATGGAGACTTAATAAATATAAATGTTCATTTACACCTGACTTTGCTGACCTTTTAGCATATGTTTGGCCATGGTATGTGAGGATTTTTAAAATTCAAACATTAGGGTTAAATATTGCATTTCAAAGGTTGAACAATTTATTTCTGTTTTAATTTAACTATTCTGTTTTATTTTTATAAGAATTTATAGTGTTGTGCAAAAGAAATTGCCCCTCACGAGATTACTTCTAATTTTGCTGGTATGTTTGATCAAAATGTTACCGATCCTTCAATTTTTTTCAATATACGAGATAAAGAAAACAAACAACATAAAATGCAGCTTCTTAATGGTCATTCTATTTGATGATAAGGATTTATTCAAAACCTATATTACCTAAATCACAAGTAGCTGCTACCCCCCCAACCCAAGTCTAGTAACTGATTCTGCCACCCTAGACTGCAATCAAACATTATCCATGTCTTGTGATCAGGCTTCTTACATTTCTGTGGAGGAATATTAACCAACTCTTCTTTGCAAAATTGCTTCAACCCCTTAACCCCTTCACCGCCAGCCTGTTTTCACCTTCCTGACCAAGCCAAATACTGTATAACACTTCTGACCAGTGTCACTTTATATGGTAATAACTCTGGAGCACTTCAACATATCCCACTGATTGCAAGATTTTTTTTTGTGACACATTGTACTTTATACTAGTTGTAAATTGTTTTTTTTCAGAATTTTTGCCAAAATTTAGAGAATATTGCAATTTTCAAAATTTTAAATTTTATATCCTCAAACAAGATTGTTATATCATACAAAATAGTTAATAAATCACATTTATTACATGTTTGTAATACATCAGCCTCATTTTTTAAAAAACTAATTTGAATTATTAGGAAATTAAAAGTGTTAAAAGTTAATCTGCAATTTCTCATTTTTCCAACAAAATTTACAAAACCATTTTTTTTGACTGACCACATCCCATTTGAAGTGGCTTTGAGGGCATATGTGAAAGAAAATACCCAAAAGTTACACAATTTTAAAAATTGCTCCCCTCAAAGTACTTGAAACAAAGTCCAATACATTTATTAACCCTTCAAGTGATTCACAGGAATTAAAGCAATTTGGAAGTAAAAAATGAAAAAATGTACTTTTTCACATAAAAATGTTGCTTTAGCCCCATATTTTGCATTTTCACAAGGGTAAGAGTAGAAAATGGATCATACAATTCGTTGTGCAATATCTCCTTAGTATGCCAGTTCCCCGTACGTGTTGGAAAATTTCTGTTTTGGGCACGTGGCAGGGCTCAGAAGGGAAGGAGCCCCCATTTGACGTTTTGCAGTGCAAAATTGGCTGGAATAGATAGCAGACACTATGTTGTGTTTGCAAAGTCCCTGATGTGCCTAAACAGTGTAAACCCCCCACAATTAGCCTCATTTTGGAAACTACACCGCTCGAGAAATGTATCCAGCTGTGTGATGAGCACCTTGAACCACAAGTGCTTCACATAATTATTTAAAATTGAGCTGTGAAAATATAAAATCACATTTTTCAAACAAAAATGTTGCTTTAGCCTCAAACTTTTTATTTGCACATGGCTAACAGGATAAATGGACAGCAAAATTTGTTGATAAATTTTTCCTGAGTACACTGATGTCTCCTGTGTGTTGAAAAACTATAGCAGGGAACAGAAAGGAAGGAGCGCCATTTGAAAAGTGGATTGTCGTCGAGGGGCCAGTTGAATGGCCAGCAAGGTCTCCCGATCTGACCCCCTTAGACTTTTATCTTTCGGGTCATCTGAAGGCAATTGTCTATGCTGTGAAGATACGAGATGTGCAGCATCTGAAACAACGGATACTAGAAGCCTGTGCTAGCATGTGCTAGCATTTCTTCTGCAGTGTTGCTATCAGTGTGTCAAGAGTGGGAGAAGAGGGCTGCATTGACAATCCAACACAATTGGCAGCACTTTGAACACATTTTAGAAGCGGTAATAAACTTGCAAATATCTCATGAAAGAATAACGTTACATTAAAATCAAGCACACCCTTGTTTTTCTTGTGAAATTCTCAATAATTTTGATGTGTCACATGACCCTCTTCCTATTGAAAAAAATAAAGTTGGATCCAAAATGGCCAACTTCAAAATGGCCACCATGGTCACCACCCATCTTGAAAAGTTTCCCCCCTCCCATATACTAATGTGCCACAAACAGGAAGTTGATATCACCAACCAGTCCCATTTTATTTAGGTGTATCCATATAAATGGCCCACCCTGTATATTCCCACAAAAATGTTGGTTTTGCCCCAAATTTTTCATTTGCACATGTGTAAAAGGACAAAATTGACTATGCAATTTGTGTTGCAGTTTCTCCTAAGTACACAGAATGGTGGAAAACTACTGCTTGGGCGTGAAGTAAGGGAAGGAATGCTATTTGACTTTTGACGTGCAAAATTGGCTGGACTAGATAGCGGATACCAGAGACTCTCACATGCCTTAAACAACAGAAACCCCCACAAGTGACCCCATTTTGGAAACTAAACTTCTAGATAAATACATCTAAGGCCTTAGTGAGCATTTTTAAACCTCAAGAGATTCACAGAATTGCATACCATTGAGCTGGGTAAATGGAAAAATACAATTTTCGTCCACTAAAATGTTTGGCCCCATGTTTTTAACTTTCAGAAGAGGTAACAAGAGAAAATGAATGTTATAATTTGTTATGCAATTTCCCTGGGTATGCCAATACTCCATGTGTGCTCAAAAACTACTTTTGAGGCACAGTGCAAAGCTCAGAAGGGAAGGAGCACTATATTGGAGTGCAGATTTTGCTGGAATAGTTTGAGGGTGCCATGTCCAATTGGCAAAGCCCCTAACATGCCAGAATAGCAGACTCCAACATAAGTGACCCCCACATTACAAACTACACCCCTGAATGAATTCATCTAGCGTTGCAATAATTTTCATGCACATGACATGTGTCATGTCACATTGGCTCAGCCCCTGAGGTGCCAGAACAGCTGAACCCCCTCATAAATGACCTCATTTTATAAACTACACATCTCAACGAATTAATCTAAGGGTGCAGTGATCATATCTGCCGTTGTAGTGCCCATTAAATTTTAGTGCTCATACATTGTGCCCAGATTGTGGTTACGGAGACATGGATCCCATAAATTAAGTTGGCTCTCAACACTATAAAAATACCAAACGTGGATGCTAACTGTGGTTTAGGCACACTATGGGACTCAGAAGGGAGGTAGGTATTAAGATTTGGGAGTGCAGAATTCACCAGATTTATTTGGGGTGTGAGGAGCGATTTTGCTTTTTCAGAGCCTATGTGCTACTAGTAGCTTGTAAGTCCCCTATATTGCCATTGACAAATGATGGACCTGAGGATTAAGTTAAATTTTTTATTGGGAACATTTTACATAACATTTTGGATCTCACAGTTTCCAAGTAAATCTCTGAATGACGTGATTCAGATGAAAACCCTGATGGATCCATTCACTATAATGAGGCAGCAGAGGCACTCTGGACTCCATGTGACCTCTGCTAAGCAGTATCTTTCTTTTCAGACGTTCACAAAACTGTGCTCGATTGCACTTTTGTGCACTCCTAAAAAGATGGACACCGCTGGATCATAAGCATCCACAGTGTATCCATCTGCCTCATTATAGAGAATCTTCCAGTGGAGGTTCTGTCTGAATCACGTATTTTATAGATTTATACGGAAACACTGGTGTGAGCACTTAGTGTAGAGCACATGATAAATGTGAGCTGAGCCTTAGGGCCCCGTCAGACATAACGACTCACCAGCATTCCCGACAACGATATCAATGTGGCAGGATCGCTGGTAAGTTGCTATGTGATCGCTGGTGAGCTGTCAAACAGACAGCTTCACCAGCGACCAGCACAGTGAAGCCGAGCGCGCGGCGTCGCTGTGTTCGTTAGTTACCAGCGCACTGATGCAGGGAGCATGCATCAGCGTGCTGGTAACTAACGTACACATCGGGTTTCTAAGGGACGCACGTCCCTTGGATACCCGATGTGTAAGTTTGTTACTAGCTAATCGCTGGTCTCCCGCCTGTCACACGCAGCGATGCATGCTGGCCAGCGGGAGACCAGCGACCAAAGAAAAGTCTTGGCCTTTCCTACAGCGATCAGCGATACCGGCAGGGGGGCCGGTCGCTGATCTCTGTCACACACAGCTATCTCGCTGGTGAGATCGCTGTTGTGTCACAAAACTTATGACTCAGCAGCAATCTCGCTAGCGAGATCGCTATGTGTGACGGGGCCCTTACTTCAAGGAAGCAGAATAAACAAATCAACAGCAAGTCAAGACTGAGTTGTATTTATATTTTTTACTCTGTTCCTCATGCAGTAGAAGAGATTAGATGGATTCATTCCTTGGATTCATACAATTACAGTGATCCCAGATTTATATCAGTTTTTATGTTTAGCTGTTGTCTCACACTATAGGATGCTTTTTTCACAAAAAAAAGTTTTTACATTGCTATATTCTGAGAGCTATTTTCCATATGTCTGCCAACAGAATAATGTGAGGGCTTATTTTTTGCGGAACTAGTTGATTTTATTGGTACTATTTTCGGGCACAAAATATTTTTGAACACTTTTTTTATTATTATTATTATTATTATTATTATTACTTATTTATATAGCACAATTGATTCCATGGTGCTGTACATGAGAAGGGGTTACATACAAATTACAGGTATCACTTACCGTAAACAAACTGAAATAACAGACTGATACAGAGGGGAAATGACCCTGCCCTTGCAGGCTTACATTCTACAGGATGGTGGGGAAGGAAACAGTAGGTTGGGGGGTTGCGGCAGCTCCGGTGTTGGTGAGGTGATAGCTCCGGTAGTGGTGAAGAGGCAGCGGGGTCATTGCAGGATCTGAATGTAGTTCATAGTCGGATGTGTTGGGGCAAAGAATTCAAGAGGATGGGGGATATTCGGGAGAAGTCTTGGAGGCGATTAGGTGAGGAGCTCATAAGTTTGGAGGAGAGAAGGAGGTCTTGGGAGGACCGGAGATTACATGAGGGAAGATATTGGGAGAGTAGTTCAGAGATATATGGAGGAGATGGTTTGCCTCTCTATCTGGACACCTCACATTCATGAATTGGCTGGTTCCTTATTGTGCCTCCTGATAAACCGAGCGTACGGGGAAACGAGTCGAGGCTGGAAGCTGTTTGGGTTAACCCCCAGCTGTTTCTATAATTTTTTTTTTGTTTGGCAATAGGTATCATCCATTGCCTTCTATGGGAACCAATATGGATATAATTCTGATGTTCCTTTATTGAACCACGCTATTTTTTACATCTTGTCTGTGCTTGTCTGATTTTACTGCAGAGAGGTTTTTTTGGCTTTATTTGATAATGCATATGGAATCTATGTTTTCTGTAGTCTATTAATACCCAAAAAGACAAAATTGCCACTATCTACTGGTAGCTTATGGAATCTATATTTTCTGTGGTCTATTAATACCCAAAAAGACTTGCTACTATCTATTGGTCATACAAGAGGTTTCTCTATGTTTTCTATGTTTACATGTAATAGCCTGTTTTTTATATATTGTACGTTAATACCCTGTGTATTATATTAAGCACTATCTTTCATCTCTTTTATTTGCTTATTGTTTTCCCACCTGTAGTTTATAAGGGTTATTTAGGGCGAGTCTGGGACAGCCGCCGCGGAGTGGGGGTGCCAAATCGCATCTTTTAGGGTGCCAACCTCCACTGTCAGGAAGGGATAGCAGGCTAGTGTAGGGCTATCGTAGGTTATTATTGTATAGAGTTTGTTAATTGTGTTATTTCACTAGGAGGGTGTTTTTTACCTCAATTTATTAAAGTTTCATATTTTTAAAGGGATTATATGATTGCACATCAGAGATATATGGAGGAGACAGGTTATGGATGGCTTTGTAGGTCAGTATTAGTAATTTGAACTGGATACGCTGAGGGAATGGAAGCCAGTGAAGATATTTGCAGAGGGGAGAAGCGGTGGGGTAGCGAGGAGAGAGATGAATTATTCGCACAGCAGAGTTAAGGATGGACTGGAGAGGTGCGAGTGTGTTAGCAGGGAGGCCACAGAAAAGGATGTTGCAGTAGTCAAGGCGGGAGATGATGAGGGCATGCACAAGCATTTTACTAGATTGAGGGTTGAGGTAAGGATGGATTCTGGAGATATTTTTGAGCTGGAGGTGACAGGAGTTGGAAAAAGCTTGGATATGTGGTTTGAAGGACTGGGCAGAGTAAAGAGTTACTCTGAGGTAGGAGACTTCTGGTATGGGGGAAAGTGTGATGTAATTAATTGAGATTCTGGACAGCAGAGAGGTGATATCTGGGCCAGAGAGGTAGATCTGAGAGTCATCAGCATACAGGCGGCACTGGAATCCATGGGTCTTTATGAGTTGTCCCAGGCCAAGGGTATAGAGTGAAAAAGAGTAGGGGTCCTAGAACAGAGCCTTAGGGGACTCTAACAGAGAGAGGGTGGGATGAGGAGGTAGTGTGGGAGTGGGAGACGCTGAATGTGGAAAGGTATGAAGAGATCCAGGATAGAGCGAGGTCTTTGATGTCAAAAGAGGAGAGGATCTGTAGTAGGAGGCAGTGGTCAACTGTGTTGAATGCAGAGGACAGGTCTAGAAGGAAGAGTAGAGAGTATTGTCCATTAGCTTTGGCTGTAATTAGGTCATTAGTAATTTTGGTCAGGGCAGTCTTAATGGAATTATGGGGATGGAAACCAGATTGTAGATTGTCAAAGAGCAAGTTAGATGAGAGGTGGGAGGAAAGTTTAGCGTGGAAGTGCTGCTCCAGGAGTTTGGAAGAGAAAGCGAGCAGTAATATTGGGCAATAGCTGTACATACAGTAGCGGTTGGGTTGAGAGTTGGATTTTTAAGGATAGGCGTGATTGTGGCATGTTTGAAAGCAGAAGGGAAGGTACCAGAAGTTAGTGATAGGTTAAAAAGATGGGTTAGGGGTGGTATAAGTGTGGTGATGAGGTTGGGGAGGAGGTGGGATGGGATGGGGTCTAGTGCACAAGTGGTGAGGTATAATTTGGAGAGAAGACAATTAAGCTCTCCTTCAGTGATGTTGAACAGGGAGGTTATGGGGTTTGGGCATTGGTCTGGTATACAAAGGGGTTGTGGTAGCTGAACAATAAAGACTTGCCTTGTTTGGTTGATCTTATTTTTGAAGTGTGTGGCAAAGTTTTCAACAGAGATGAGGGAGGTTGGAGGGGTCAGTTTTGGGCAGAGGTCGGACTTAAAAGTTTTATATAACTGTTTGGAGTTGTAGGATAGGGAAGATATGAGGGTTGTGAAGTAGGCCTGTTTAGCATAGATGAGCGCAGATTTGAAAGCAAGTGTTGTCTGTTTGAATGCGGTGAAATCATCTAGTGAATTTGTTTTCTTCCAACATTGCTCTGCAACCCTGGACACTTGCCGGAGCTTTTCAGTGATGTTATTGTGCCAGGGTTGTCTATTGATACGTCGTACTCTGCCATGAAAGAGAGGGGCAACCATGTCAATAGTTAATGCGAGAGTGGCATTGTAGAAAGCAGTGGCACGGTCTGTGTCGTGGAGTGAGGATATGGATGCCAGTGGTAGAATAGAGTCAGAGAGCGTGTGGGTGTCTAGGTGTGCGAGGTTTCTGCAGGGGTGCGCATGTTGCTGAACATGGGTGACAGGTGAGGAGGACAGGGATGAGAAAGTGAGTAGATGTGGTCAGATAGAGGGAGAGGGGAGGTGGTGAAGATAGATAGAGAGAAGAGACGGGTAAAGACCAGGTCTAATGTATGTCCTTATGTTTGGGTGGCTGTGGAGGACCGCTGAGTAAGTCCAAAAGATGAAATAAGTGACAGAAGTTTGGAGGCTGTTGACTGAAGGATATCAGTGGGGATGTTGAAGTCACCCATGATGATAGTGGAAATGTCAGTGGAAAGAAAGTAAAGAAGCCAGGTTGCGAATTGGTCAATAAAGGTAGTGGCCAGGCCTGGAGGTCGGTATATGATGGCTACTTGGAGGTTGGAGGGAGAATAGATGCGGACTGAGTGGACTTCAAAAGAGGGGAGGATAAGGGAGGTTAAAGGTGGGATTGGGTTGAAGGTGCAGTTAGTGGAAAGGAGAAGACCCATTCCTCCAACCATGTCTGTTGCCGGGGTAAGGCATGTGGGTGAAGTGGAGGCTGCCGTAACAGCGCAGCAGGGAAGGTGGTGTTGGAGGGTGTCAGCCATGTTTCTATGAGGCCAAGAACGGCAGATTGTGAGAGAGAAAGAAGTCATGAATCACATGAAACTTATTGCAAATGGAGCTGGCATTCCAGAGTGCTCCAGAGAGAGGTATTTGGGGGTGGGCGTCGGGGCACAGGTTTTACATTAGAAAGATTGCGGTAGTTCATATTAGATAGAAATGGCCGGAGTGAGCCTCCCAACCCCCTAGAGGAGGCGTGGGCGGAGGCCAACATGACGGGGGTTGGAGGTTAGTGAGGGAAGGGGAAGGGTTAAAGGGGAGGGGGAGCTTGGGGGTATTTAGTGCAGGGTTTGGGGGGTGCCCGCCCTCTGTTCCAGTTGCACAGCTTCCAAGCAGACCAGTTGCACAGCTTCCAGCAGTCCCATGTAACTTACCTGGATGTCGGGCGTGGAACAGGCCTTGGACACGCTGCGGGCGGCAGCGGCAGGGCAGCCTCCGGGCTGGCTGGAGGCGCAGGTGGCCGGCCTGCTTCACCGGGCGCCGGGGCAGGCCGAGGTGAGAGACAGAGCAGCTGTCCCCCGACGCCGCTCCCCGGGCCTCGCGTCGCCGCCGGAGCCCCTCCGGGGACCCTCCAGGCCGCGCGATGCAGCCTTCCCCGCCCGGGGGCGCGCAGCCTGGGAGGAATCCTGCAAGGTGGCGAGGCCCTGCGGCGGCGTCTGGCCCTTCGCCCCGCGGCCGGAAGGGGGCGGGGCCGGCGCGCGCCCGACTTCCGGTCGGACCGGGATTTTCGGGGGGCCGCGGCGGCGGTGGACGAGCCGTGCGGCCTGCCTCGGTGGGCGCTTCGGCTGAGGGCGGAGGAGCAGCCTGCCAGGAGGCAGGGCTGAGCCGGGTCGGGTCCCCCGGCCGTGGGGGGGAGATCGTTGGTACGGGGGGGCGCTGCTGCGGTGCCCCTGCAGCGGTGCTCGCCCCTGAACCCCCGAGACGGTGCCACAGCCCCATGGCTGCAGCGGGACCGGAGGGCAGCCCGGCGGAGTCGGTGCCAGCTGCTAGAAGAACGGAGCGGAGGACTTTGTGGGGCTCCCAATTGCCGTGGGGGGCCCTGAATGACCGGGTGCCTCGCGATGGCGAGGCCGAATCGGCTTTCGGCGGGGGGAGGCAGGAGCCTTCATTTGAGATGGTGTCGTGGCCCAGTTCCGTTGGGGGGTTCAGGCCTCCCGCCCCGGCTCAGTCTGCTGGGGTGTTCGGGCCGCTGCAACGAGGCGGTGAGTTCGCCGCCGGGAGGCGCGAGGTCCATGAGGCGTCATCATCTGGGGATCCAGGATGTCCGGCTGGAGGGCACACAGCCCCCTCGCAGCCCGGTGAGTATGCGTCTATGTCCCCTGTTTGTCACCCGCTTTTGTCTTCGTCTGTGGTGGTAGGGGGCCCCTTAGCGGAGTCTGGGGGTGGTGGGGTTGTGGCTGGTTTTAGCAGTTTAGGATCGGCCGGGGGTGTTTGTGATGTGTTGGCGGATGTGCGCAGCTTGCTCTTAAGTTTGGAACGGGGTTTGGTGGGGTCGTCGCCGGTTGCAGCGTGGGTCGGGCCACAGGGTGGCGGGGTGGTGGGTCAGGGCGCGGCTGCGTCGGGCCCTTGTGTTGGTGTGCAGGTTTCGGTGTCGGTGCAAACCGAGAAAGAAAAGGAGTGTCGTGTGCATCTGGATGATCGGGCGCATGGCGAGGTGTATGTGTGTTTTGAAGGTGCGTTGGGGGCTCATTTGAAAAAGGAGGTGAAAGAGCGGATTTGGAAGGATGAATTTGTGGAGATATTTTCGCTATTGCCTCTTGAGAAATTTAATTTGGACAAAAGTAGAAAAGAGGATAGCAAAAAGGAAGAGGAGGAAAAGCGGAGGTGGCGATTAATTCCTCAGACATTTGGAAATTGGCAGCAGGCCTTTGCTATTTTGGCGAGTGTGATCGGGGAACAGGCTCCTGAAAATTGCTCCACATTATTCTGTTATTTGGATGCTATCGGGGAGGCATATAGAGTATATGGTGGTCAGGCGTGGCTGCGGTATGACGAGCAATTTCGTCAGAGGAAAGCTGTGCGTCCGGCTATCCGCTGGGACCAAAAAGACATTGGCTTGTGGATGCGGGTGATAGCGCAAAATAAGTTTGGGAGTTCCTTTCTTGGGGGGGGCTGGAAGCACCAGCCAGAATAGCGGCGTTTCCGGCTCTACGAGTGGCGGGGGTCAAGGGCAGTCGGGAACACACAAGGCGGGGGGGTGCTGGCAGTTCAATGACGGCCAGTGTAAGTTTGGGGCCAACTGTAAATTTAAACACCTCTGCTCAACCTGCAATGGTGCCTCACACGGGGCATCAAAGTGTTTTAAAAAAGGGAAGTCAAGATCCGGTGGGGATAATTTGCAAGGGGGAGACTCCAGTGAATCTGGAAAGGATGGTCCCCTATCTAAATAGATACCCTGATAGGGTAGGAGCGGGGCTGTTGTATTCTGGTTTTCAGGAAGGTTTTCGGATTCCGGATCCTCCTTTTGAAATCCCGTTTGTTCTAAAAAATTTGCGCTCTGCTTTGGAGCATCCGTCAGTTGTTTCGGAGAAGATCCAAAAAGAAGTTTCATTGGGGCGCATGGCTGGCCCTTTCGAGTCTCCTCCTTTTCCGAATCTGGTCGTTTCCCCATTGGGGGTGGTTCCGAAGAAGGAGCCCAATAAGTTCCGGCTCATTCAGCATTTGTCTTACCCACGGGGGAGGTCGGTTAATGACGGTATTGATCCGGAAATTTGTTCAGTGGTATACTCCTCATTTGATGAAGCGGCAGGTTGGGTCCGGAAATGTGGTCGTGGGGCCCTTATGGCTAAGACTGATGTTGAGTCTGCGTTTCGTTTGCTTCCGGTTCACCCAGACAGCGTGAGGTTGTTGGGCTGTTTCTGGGAAGACAGGTTTTTTGTGGATAGGTGTTTACCTATGGGTTGTTCCTTGTCTTGCACGTATTTTGAGGCTTTTAGTTCTTTTCTTGAGTGGGTCGTGTGCGACGTCTCTGGTTGTGATTCGGTGGTTCATTATTTGGACGATTTCTTGTGTATCGGCCCGGCGGATTCTTTGCGTTGTCTCAGGATTTTGAAAGCGATTGATTGGGTGGCGGATCGGTTCGGGGTTCCGTTGGCACCCGGGAAAACTGAGAGCCCTGGTACGTATTTGTGTTTTCTGGGGATCGTCATCGATACGGTTGAGTGGGAATTCCGGTTGCCGGAGGACAAGCTTGCTGATTTGAGGGCTGAGGTCGTTCGCGCACGTCGGTTGCGTAAAATATTGTTGCGGGATCTTCAGTCGCTGTTGGGAAAGCTTAACTTCGCTTGTCGTGTAATGCCGATGGGTCGAGTTTTTTCACGTAGGCTGGCTAGCGCTACTTCGGGTGTTCGGGCTCCCCATCATTTTGTGAGATTGTCGGCGGAGCTCAGGGCTGATTTGGTGGTTTGGGAGTCCTTTTTGGAGAAGTACAACGGTAGTTCGTTGGTAATGGCTGATGTGATCTGCAATGATGCTTTGGATTTGTTTACGGATGCGGCAGGCGGATTCGGTTTTGGTGCTTATTTTGGTGGGCAATGGTGCATCGCTCAGTGGCCTGCCGCTTGGGTTTCGGCTGGGTTGGTGCGTAACATCACGTTGTTGGAGATCTTTCCGATTCTGGTGGCAGTTCATTTGTGGGGTCAGGAGTTTCGGAATCGGCGCGTTCGTTTCAATTGCGACAACATGGGGGTTGTGAGCGTGATTAACGGTCTTACTGCGTCGTCCCCTCCAGTGGTCAGAGTTTTGCAGGAGTTGGTACTAGCATGTTTGTATTTAAATGCGCATGTGACGGCGACACATGTGCCTGGAGTGAAGAACGAGATAGCTGACTCTCTTTCTCGCTTGCAGTGGGATCGTTTTCGTTCCTTGGCCCCGGAGGCAGAGTTCGAGGGTCTGGTTTGTCCGGAGGAGTTGTGGAGTGTGGCTTGCGAGCCGCGGAGTCACTGATCGTATCGTCTTTGGCACCGAAAACCTGGGAGGCCTACCGGAATGTGTGGTGTGCGTGGGAAGAGGTCATTTCGGCTGGTTCCACCAGTGGGGCCAGGCTTGAGCAAGAGGGTCTGTTGTTGTCATGGTTGGGGCAGGGCGCAAGCAAAGGTTGGTCTCGGGCCAAGGTGACACGTTTGTTGGCTGGTTTGTCTTTCGGTTTTCGGTTGCGCGGTTACAGGGATTTGACAAAAACATTTTTGGTTAGACAGGCGGCGAAAGGTTTTCACCGCTTTCGGGGGGGGTGATTTAAGGCGGCCCGTGTCGTTTAATATGCTTGAGGAATTGGGTGTGGTTCTGGGATCGGTCTGCGTGGATGGTTATGAGGTTGCGTTGTTTCGGCTGGCTTTTTCCTTTGCATTTTTTGGGGCGCTGCGGATCGGGGAACTCATGTCTCACAATAAAGAGTCAGTGGGTGGGTTGTTAGCCAGGGATGTGATGTTGACCGCCCAGGGCGTTGAATTTTGGCTACGGAGGTCGAAAACGGATCAGGCTGGGAGAGGCCGTCGTGTTGTGTTGGGTGTTGTCTCTGGTTCTGGAATGTGCCCGGCTCAGTGTTTGCGTTGTTTTTGGGACCTTCGTCCTAGTCTGGGCGGATCTTTGTTGTGTCACGCAGACGGGGGAAGTTTGTCTCGATATCAGTTTGGCACAGTGTTTAAGAAGTCAATTCGGTGTTTGGGATTGGATGAATCTAGGTTTGCTTCGCATTCTTTTCGGATTGGTGCGGCGACTGAGGCAGCTGAGCGTGGTTTGGGTCCCTCTTTCATACAGCGGATCTGAGGGTGGAGGTCTGATCGTTATCGGAGTTATGTTCGGCCTTCCGGCGTGCAGGAGGTGTGTCCGGTTCGTGTGGTCCATGGGGTTGATTAAATATTGCAAGTATGGGAGCGTTTCTTGCGATATGTTTCTGTGACTGTCGTTTTGTGTTTCAGGTACGGGACCGCTGCTGGTTTGGATATTTGGTCACACCTTTGTTTACTGGGGAGCGGTGAGGGCCGATGTCAGGACCGACGGCAGACAGTTGGGCATTTCCAGATCGGCAGCAGTGGTGCGATGGATCGGTTTTCGGGGCCTGGTGTGGCGTCGGGTGTTGCCGGAGATTCATGAGTGTGTTCGTTTGGACCGGGCTCCAGATGTTCTCGTTATTCACGCTGGGGGTAATGATTTGGCTGTCCGTCCTTTCCGGGAGCTGATCAAGGACATTAAGCAAGATTGCTTGCGGTTGTGGGTGACTTATCGGGAAGTCACGATTGTGTGGTCGGAGATCGTGCCGCGCAGGCGTTGGCGGTCCATGAGATCGTTAGAGAAGGTCAACCGGGCCAGGATCAAGGTCAATAGGGCGGTGTCCGCTTTTATAGTTAAAAATGGGGGAGTTGCCGTGCGACATTTTGATTTGGAGAAGGGCAATGGCGATTACTGGTTGGCGGACGGGATTCACTTGAATGCTGTGGGTTACGATCTTTGGGCTCTTGCCCTGCAGGATTGTATAGAGAAGGCTGTCGCTTGGCGGGATGTGGGTGTCTCGGGTCATTGAGGTGTCAAAGGCCCCTCGTTGTGGCGGTTTTGGGGGAGGGGGAGTCCTTGAAGTCGGTGGAAATTGGTTTGGGAGACTCTCTGGGTAGGGTCTCCTTCGTTTAAAGGTATGCTGGTCGTGATCTGGTGAAAGGTGGATGGGGAGTTTTCCGTCGGAAGAGGTCGGATCCCCAAGGAGTTTGTGGACAACATCTATTGGTGTGCTGGTGCTCCCGAGCCTGTGGGGTAACGGCTGGGAGCAAATGGTTGGGGGTTGTCCACAATATTTGTACTATTTCATCACGATCTTGTGGCTTCAAGGACTTCTCCTTCCAGGGTTAAATTCATTGTATTGTTTATGATACAGTGTTTATTGTTTTGTTTATTGTTATAATAAAAGGCTGCTGTGGCCATAAAATTCCAAAAGAAATACTGGTGTCTGTGTATTAGTTGGCGCCAAGTTGGGGGTGGTCATTTTATGGTCACGGTGGGGTGGGGGGGGGATCTTGGGGTAAGTCAAGACGTTGATATCCCCTTACGAGGTAAATACTTGACAATACCAACGTCAAGGGAGCGGTAGGAGAGGGTAGTAATGGGAGGTATGAGCTATGGGGGTCCAGGATTGGAAGATACGTCGCCAGCAGCGAGGAGAAGCAGAGAGAGGGAGAGCAGGTGGGAGAAGGAGAGTGGCCGGCTTGTTTTATGTTTTATTAGGAGAGATCTGAGGTTGAGGAGCAGGTCAGCAGAGGAGGTCAGGTGGGTAGGTAAGAGGGAAGGGGAGATGATTATTTGGTTAGAGTGTGCTAGGGTTTGGGAATAGCGAAGGAGAGTGAGGATTAATGGAGCAAGCACTGTAAGGGCATATGTAAACATGGTGAAGGAGTAAGATGGGTTAATAGAAAAAATAAGTCCAAGTAATAGGAAGTGCTTACTGGCAGACACATCCAAAACAGACAGATACATAGTGTGGGGTCTGTTTCATTCTGTTTTTTTAGCGAGGAGGAATGAACAGAATTGATTTTTTTCTGGATTTTGTATGCCATTCTCCATGTGGCAAAAGTGATTAAACAATTTTATTCTTTTTGTAAGTACGATTACAGCGATACCACATTTATATCAATTTTTTATGTTTTGACGCTTTTACGCAATAAAAACTATTTAAAAAAAAAATTGTATTGCTGTATTCTGTGAACAATAACTTGTTTATTTCTCTGCTAATGGCACTGTATGATGGATTGATTTTTGCAAGACAAGATGTCGTTTTCAGCTATACCTTTTTATTTACAGTCAAAAATATTTTGGCGTTTTATTCCACTTTATGCTCAACTGTATGATGAAAAGCATTGTTTTTTGTCTCATTTTTAATTTATTTTTTATAGTGTCCACTGAAGCGTTAACTAGTATGACAGTTTTATAGAGCCAGCGTCAGTCAGTCAATGTAGAGTCAGTGTCAGTCTGTATACTCATAGTGGTGATAGTGGTGACTGAACCGGTATCGCCTCCGCCCCTATGACTGATACCGAATGCTGGCAAGGAGAATATAAATAATTTTCTCCCCGCTGCATCCGACTGCGTGCAAGCCCCGAGCAGCACCATAACACTGTTAACCCGCAGATCAGCCACATACAGTATCTGAGGGTTAATAGTGTTATTTCTGGTGAAAGGCTCCCTTTATGCTTTAGATCATATACTGATGGGTGGACATTCACCTTCATAATTTTCTGAGACCAGAATTCATGATTACACCGATCTTGGCAAGTTATCCAAGTCATAAATAAGCAAAGTAGTCCCATCACACTATCACCACCATGTTTATCTGGTAGTATGTTGTTCTTTAGATGAAACGCAGTGTTACGCCTTGCCCCCACAAGCGTGGATTTTCTCATGGGAGAGAATCAGATAGACTAAATTAATAACACTCCAACGAAACACTGATTTGCGTTTAATCAGAGTCTCAGCTTAGTGTAATCTGATTCTCTCATATGAAAGAATCATAGCACAGGTTAGTAGAAGATGGACAGCAAGATTTCTACTTTATCTCCATTGTGTGAGTCCACGGGAATAGGACTGCATTCGGATGTCATCCAAGTGTAGTCTGATTTCCACACACCCATAAACTTTAATGGGTGAGTGGCATGAGAAAACAAATGCTGATCAGCACTCCCTCATAAAATAGCATTGGTCCGAGTGCTATCTTATCAACTAGCACTAGTCCGATGTATACGCTGTGAGCGGACTTACATTTTCCAAAAAGTTTCATCTTTGTCACATTAGTCCACATAATAACATCCATTATATTGTTGAAAAAAGCTTAGGGGTCAGGTAGATGTTTTGTGAAAATTTGGAAATAGTAGAGATAAGCGAACCTGAACTTGAAAGTTCGTGGCTTGTCAGAGAGAGAGAGAGGGAGAAAGAGAATTTTCCAGCTCCAAAGTTTGGGTCCCCATTGTTTTCAATGGGGTTCGGGTTCAAGTTTAAGTTTGGGTTCAGCTGTGGTACACGAACTGAACTTTGGACTAAAGTTTGGGTTGGGTACCACAAAGTGAACTACCACATGTCTGCTCATCCCTAGGGACTAGCCATCATTGGTTTGCACCTCTCCAATGCATGTAATTTTTCCCAGTACCTCTCTTATTATGTAATTGCGTACATGGACGGAAAGCACTAGCCCAGGATTTTTTTCTTTACTATCCATTTGTTAAGTACCCTATCATGTAACTAAGTGTAATGCATGCAGTTACATACTCATCTGTTGGTTTCTTGACCTGTTTTCAGCCCCGCTACGGTCTGTACTGCACCATGTAATGACTTTTGTAACCCGCTGGATTGCTGAGTGTTCCACAAGTTACTTTTCCAAATTAAAGTCTATGGGACTCAGAAAGAGGGCATATAGTGTCTCATTTCTAATTCTGATGAACATGCATGGAGATGAGATGATTTTAAAAAGGGACCTCTGATTCACAGAGCAACGTGGTGTCAGAGTGGGGCTGATAACAACTGAACACAGCTATCGGGTAGTATGTAACTGCACGAATTACATTTATATATGTGATCCCTAAGAAAGGGATAAAAACAAAACAAACACTGGAGTGGTGCTTTACCAGAGGTATTTGAGACCCATCGTTCTAGATGTTCATCTGGGTTCTTTTGTGACTAGATGAATTAGGAGACTAGTTTGCTGTAGCCACAGAGCTTTAAAAATGGCTTTGGAACTTTGGCAGTAATCATGGCTGGGTGGCTAGTGAAACTGAACTCATTTAACAATTACGTTTTGTTAACTGGCTAACTTAATAACTAAGTAGGGAAATACTTTTTTGCATAGGTCCATGGGGGTCCAAACATCATTTTTCTTGTAATAAGTGAAATGATCTGTTAAAAACAGTATTGTGTGTTTACTTTTAGAATCTGAGCGACAGTAGAAGTAGTTTGAAGATCTGAACCATTCAAATATCACAAATATGCAAAAATAGAAGAAATTGGGAAGGGGATGAATACTTATTTATACTATATGTTTATAGAATACTAGATGGAGGCCCGATGCTATCACATCGGGAGGGCACAGTGCTCTGCACGCGGGATTTCCGTTACAGAGAGATGTACTCACCTTCCGACGGCCCCCCGATCTCCTCTCCACGCTCCCGGCATCTTCCTGTCCCAGTAATGCTTAGCGCGAAGGACCGGAGATGACGTCACTCTCGCGAGAGTGCTACGTCATCAGCTGTCTTTCGCGCAAAGCATTACTGGGACCGGATGATGCCGGGCGCATGGTGAGAGAAGGGAAAGAGTCCGGGGGCCGTCGGAAGGTGAGTATATCACTATTTTTTATTTTAATTCAATTTTTTACAGGTTTATGGTACCCAGGGCCTGGAGGAGAGTCTCCTCTCCTCCGGACCCTGGGTACCATCCACACATTGAGCGCCTCGCCAGTCATCTCCCGGCTGCGTTACCGCTGACCTCCGTGTGGCAGGAGATGACCCGCAGCAACCGTCGGGAGATCAGCGGCTAGCGCCACAGATCTCCCGACAGTAGCGGTGGCGTGCGTCGTTCGAATGCCGTGCCAACTCGCAGCAGGACTGCGCCTGTCGCTGATTGGTCACGCCCGGCCGGCCACGACCAATCAGCAACGCGGGATTTCCATTACAGACAGACAGACAGAATTAGACGATTATATAGTAGACTAGATGATATTCTAGAAAATTTAAAAAAAAGTTATTCTCACCTTCAGACGGCCCCCGATCTCCTCTCCACGCTCCCGGCATCTTCCGGTCCCTGTAATGCTAAGTGCGAAGGACCGGAGATGACATCACTCTCGCGAGAGCATGATGTCATCAGCGGTCTTTCGCGTGAAGCATTACTGGGACCGGAAGATGCCGGGCTTGGTGAGAGGAGGGAAAGAGTCCGGTGGCCGTCGGAAGGTGACTGTATCAGTATTTTTTATTTTAATTCTATTTTTTACAGGTGTATGGTACCCAAGGCCTGGAGGAGAGTCTCCTCTTCTCCAGACCCTGGGTTTCATCCACACATTGAGCACTGCGTAGGTCATCTCCCGGCTGCGTCGCCGCTGACCTCCGTTGGGAGATCAGCGGCTAGTGCCGCGTATCTCCCGACGGTAGCGGTGGTGTGCGTCGTTCGAATGCTGTGCCAATTCACAGTCGGACTGCGCCTGTTGCTGATTGGTTGCGGCTGGCCGGGTGCAACCAATCAGCGACGCGGGATTTCCGTTGCAGACAGACAGACAGAATTAGGCGATTATAGTAATAGATTATAGTTTATAGTAGATAAACATTGTGTTTTTGCTTCAGAGCTCCAAGTCTCATGTATAGCGACACATTTACTGTGTAATATGGCTTGCAATGAAGTATTCTGCGAGTATTCTTAAATTTGATGTGGCAATTATTTATATATAATGAAGAGAAAAACAAAGTACATGCTCTTTGAATTCTATGGTTTTACATATCAGGATGTAATAAAATAACATCTGGTCCTTAGAAAGTATTAAAATTAGGTCAATACAACCTCAGATGAACAACAATACATTACAAATTATACCATGTCTTGTTTATTTAGCAAAAATTGAAGAAGCATTATGAGAAAAATTAAGTACGCCCAGTGAATCAATAGATTATACAGTACATGCAACTTTGACAGCAATAACTTAAAGTAATTTTCTGTATGCCTTTATCAGTCTCTCATATTGGTCCTGATGAAATTTGCCCCACCCTTCTTTACAATGTGATTAAGGTCCCACAACAGCATTTCAATTGGGTTGAAGTCTGAACTTTGACTGGGTCATTGTAAAGCTGGAGTCACACATAGTGACTCACCAGTGATCCCGACAACGATATCAACGTGTCAGGATCGCTGGTGAGCTGTCACACAGACAGCTTCACCAGCGATCAGCACCAGCAACGCCGAGCGCGCGGCGTCGCTGTGTTCATTAGTTACCAGCGCGCTGATGCAGGGAGCTGGTAACTAATGTACACATTGGGTATCCAAGGGACGTGCGTCCTTAGATACCCGATGTGTACATTAGTTACCAGCTACCTGCATCAGCGCGCTGGTAACTAACGTACAGTACACATCGGTTATCTAAGGGACGCACGTCCCTTGGATACCCCATGTGTACATTAGTTACCAGCAGATCGCTGGTCTCCCGCCTGTCACAATGCGTGCTGGCCAGCAGGAGACCAGCGACAAAGAAATGTCCAGCGGTTTCCTACAGCGATCAGCGATACCGGCAGGGGGCCGGTCGCTGATCGCTGTCACACACAGCGATCTTGCTGGTGAGATCGCTGTTGTGTCACAAAACTTGTGACTCAGCAGCGATCTCGCTAGCGAGATCGCTATGTGTGATGGGCCCTAACACCTTGATTTTTTTTTCAACCATTCTGACGTAGATTTGATATTCAGAGGAGTTCCAGGTCCTGTAGTAGCAAAATGCGCAGAAATGATCACCTATTTACCACCATGATTGACAGTTGGTATAAGGTGTTTTTACTGGTATGTTGTGTTGTATTTTACGAAACATGCCACCAAGCATTATGGCCAAACTTGGTCTTGTCTGTCCCAAAGACATAGTTCCAGAAGTCTTGTGGTTTGGTCAGATACAACAATTTAGAAAGAAGAGGCTTTCTCCTGGAAACCCTTCCAAACACGCTATACCTGTTCAGTCTTTTCTAATTTTACTGCCATGAACTTAAGCATTTAACATGATAACTCAGGCGTTTATTGTCTGAGCTCTAATTTCTCAAAGCATTGCTTCGTCTGACCCTGGGATGAATTTGCTTGGGCATCTCTTGGAAACATCATCATCTGCCTTGTGAATAATCTTTTTTACTGTAAAATGACGGGCGCAAAATTTCTTGGAGATGGCCTTATAACCCTTTCCAGTTTGATGGGCAGCAAAATCTGCTTCTCTTAGATCACTGGTTATGTATTTCCTTCTTGGCATTGTGTTAACTCATGCAAGTGTAGGATACTAGCAGGTGCGTAGGAAAAAGTGACGGGACGCAGGCAGAGCAGGGGTTAACAGGTTTATTTACAGGGGGAAATTACTCCACACAGGGAGATAAAAGAGTTAAACGGTATTAAAAGCGCAGGACAATAATAACAGTTCAAATTTGCAACAATTTACCTAATAGTTTTATTAGGAAGTCCTGACTCTGCAGCTTCTGCTGCGTACTCAATAGTGCCGACAACGGCGGGCACTGTGCCTTCTCCTGGAGGTCGCTGTAAATGTTGGTCAGTCTTCTGGTGACAGTGGTCGGTCTCCGACACCTTCAACTGCACCTCATCTGCCCCTTGTCCATATATTAGCATAACTAGTTAAAGGCATGGGCCACAGTCCTGAATGGGCCCATCGTGGCCCCTCTGCTATTTCCACTAGTAACATCCAGTCAGAAATGTCAGGGAAACTTTCTACTGACCCAGTCAGGGCACAAATTTCAGTCTGGTATTTGGTCTCTCTTGTGCAGCACGCGTGCAGTACTCACGGTCACGTAGGGCACAGCACCCAATTCTCTGGTAGTCACTAAACACACCCTGTACGTCCTGCTCTCCCTGGTCCCCAGAGTTGGTGGCGGGTGATGGCGTGTGACACTGCTCTGTGTGCATGGCTCTGCACGGCTCCGCACTCTCTGGCTCAGCTTCACATGACTGTGCACTCTCTGGCCCGGCTTCTCACGGCTCTGCACTCTCTGGCCCGGCTCCACACGGCTCTGCACTCTCTGGCTTGGCTCCTCACAGCTCTGTACTCTCTGGCCCAGCTTCACATGGCTCTACACTCTCTGACCCAGCTTCACATGGCTCTGCACTCTCAGCACAGCGGTCACTGTCTCTGTCTCTCTCCTCAGTTACAGGACTGCCTGTCACTGTGCCGGTACACTCTGGTGAGGGAGGGGGAAACCTCGCGCACTCCTCACCACTCTCCTGCCCTCCATTGGCGCCAGACCCTTCTTTTTTGCACGCTTCCACATACTAGCCTTGCCGTCCTGCGCATGCTTTTCCGGGTCTCCCCACCCCCCTGTCACCTAGGAACAGGAGATGTAGCCTCTCAAGTTCTGGACCCGGCATGCAGGAATACTTCAGATCAGCAAATTGCCCAAAACTTCTGCATTTATAGAGGTGGTAACAAACATGTAATCATGTGCTTTTGTTTAGTAGCACCTGGCTGTTACTTAATCTCCTAACTCATATGGAAGCAGTGAGAGTGTACTTAAGTTTGTTAAATTAAAAATGTTGTTAAATAAAAAATGACATGTTGTAATTTGTCATGAATTATTCATCTGAGGCTGCATTTACCTAATTTTAAGACCTTCTGTGAACCAGACATGTGTATTTTAAAAGGACATGGCACTTGCCATATATATCTCATTATTTTACCTGGTGTAAATTCCACTCTTCTCCTGAATCTGGCATTGTTTTTCTTTTGTTCATGAACCTCTCCTTTTCTGAGATATATCCCCCTCCTCCCTTTATGTAAATTTTATCTTCTTCTTCAAGTGGGTATGGTCCCCAAATCTTCTCTACTGAAGTCTCTAGTCTCTAGTGAGAATTGAAAAATTTGGCATGCATGTGTAAGACAGGTAAATTGGATGCAGCAACACAGAGGTGCAGAGCATGGGTTAACAGGGGTTTGGTTTAATTAGCAAAGGGAGGTTTCTCATGGCAGGGAGCAAAAAGAGGTAACTTTCTCTGTCTTCCCATGTAAAACTCCTGGTCCCTGCTACACTTACCATGCCCCCTCTTTGCAGGTCATGTGTGATCTCCGTCCTCAATTTCCTTCCCCCCTGCAAAAATGGGCATGTTCCCAGCAGTTCCAGACCCATTGCTCTGTTGGCACCCATGCCCGGTCTTCATCCTTATACCCCCTGTTCTCCTTTAACTAGCCAATCCACAGGCGAGAGCTCTTTCACCAGACGTTCACATTCCTTCAATCCTTGAATGATTCATTGCCAGATGAACTGATCTTGTTCGTAACGGGTGGAGGGGCCCTCCACCTGTCGTTCGCTCAGATCGGCTCAATCCAGGTTGACTGATGGGAGGTGAGGAGTTACTTTGATGCGTCGAGTCTACTGTGTCTGTTGCTTCAAGCTTTAGCACCTCAGTGCTCACTTCCTTGGGCGCAGTAGACGGTGAACTGCTAAGGTCTGGAGGCAAGGCCAGCATCGCTTCTTCATCAAAGTCAAGAACTGTTAAAGTGGGCGCATTGATGACTTTCGTCACTTCTTTTTCATCCTCAGGTCCTTTGGACAGGCAGGGCTGCAACATGCTATGGTGAACTACCTGGGTAGGAGCCCCTTCTGCCCGCTCAGGCTGGATTTCATACACCGGCCTGTCAGAACCGATTCGGCATATCACTCGATGTGGGGTCCTCTCCCACTGGTGTTCCAGTTTTCCTTGGGGCTGCTTGTTCTGGACCAACTCCCGGTCTCTCAATCTCAGAGCTGTCTCTCAAGTAGGTGCTGCTTCATGATTCTGGAGTTCTCAAAACTTTGTCTGCACTAGCTGACGGAGAGTCTGCAGTCAATATCGGCATTCTCGAACCCAGAAAGACATCCCTGTCCGCGGGTAGTCCCCTTCTGGGTCCAACTCCAGCTCGGTGATCTCTCGTCCCTTTCGCCCAAACAACAGGGTATACGGAAGGTACCCCGTCATACTGTGCGCTTGATTGTTGTACACTCACACCAATTCAGCCACGAAGTCAGGCCTCCGTATCTTCCGATCTTCCGCCAACGTTCGAAGCATCTGGATGAGCATCCGATTAAAGCATTCACAAGCTCCATTCCCCTGAGGATGATAAGGAGTAGTTCTTGACTTCTCAATCCAGAATAAACAATGCAACTCTTCCATCACTCGACCTTGGAAGCAGGCACCCTGGTCTGAGTGGATCCTCTTTGTGCAATTGTACACCTAGATGAAGTATCAGCAAATGGCCCGTACAGCTGATTCAGCAGTCTGGTCTCGGGTTGGAGTCACTACAGCAAACTTCGTGAAATGGTCAGTCATCACCAGACAATGCTGATATCCAAGATGTGTCGGGCCTACAGCCAAGTAACCGATCATCAATACCTCCAAGGGTGCAGGAGTCACGATGGTCTGTATCGGGGCACTCTGTTGTGGAGGATTGGCTGGCTCACAGTTCTGACAGTTATTGCAGGTCTCCTCTACTGCAGCCCTCAATCATGTGTGATACCAGCTTCTGTAGCCACTGAAACATCTTTTCCAGAATGAAATGTGCCCCTCTATCATGACTCTCCATAGCCACCACGTTGATTAATTTTTATGGGAGCACTACTTGCCAAGTGACCCCATTTCCTGTAGTTATTGCACCCTTCAGTATAGCAACCCATTTTCCAGTTGAAGCCTCTCCCACTGTCCTGGAATCCGCAGGGTCCCTGGAGACAGAGTGTCCCTCTCTTACTGACTGGGAAGTTGCTTCAAAGCCACCCACTGTCTCAGCTGAGCGAGCACCTTATCTGTCTGTTGTAGTTGCACCCAGTCATCCCGGGGTCATCCAGCAACTCTTCTCCAGACATCTCTCCGATCTGTCCCTGTATCGCCACCAATATTCTGGCAAAGTCTCGAAAACCAGGGATCTCTTCTGCCTCCAGCTCTTCATCCCAATCACGTTCAGGCTGCTCAAGGGTAGCCCTCGAGATGGCATCAATACACATGTTCTCAGCCATGGCACAGTAAGTGATCTTGTACCGATACTTCACCATGCGGGACACCCATTGTTGCTCCAAGGCCCCCAGTTTTGCATTTTCCAGGTGGGCTATGGGATTATGATCCATGCGCACTAGGACTTCTGACCTCGACTGGTACTCTGCATACTTTTCAGTCATTGCCCACACCAACACTAGTAGTTCCAACTTAAAGGAGCTGTAATTGTCTGGGCACCGCTCAGAGTTGTGAGGAGACCGGCTCGCATAGGCTATTACTCGTTCTTTTCCTCCCTGCATCTGTGATAAGACAGCCCCCAGACCATGCAGACTTCCATCAGTGTGAAGGATGAAGGGTTGCAAGAAATCCACATAAGCGAGTATTGGAGCTTTTGTCAAGGTCATTTTCAAGGCTCTGAAAGCTTTCAATTATGGATTAGCGAGGCAAGTGAAATTTTTCACCAACCTTTGATAGTATCCGGTAATCCCCAAGAAGACCCGAATATCTTTCACTGTTGTCAGGGTGGGCCACTCTTGTACAGCCACTATCTTCTCACGTACCGGCCTCAGTTCTTTGCCGGACATAACATGCCCAAAGTACTCAATTTGCTTGTGGAAGAGATGGCATTTCTGGGGCTTCACCTTGATACTGTGACTCTGCAGCTGGCTTAGCACTTGTTCCAGCCTCTGTAGATGCTGTTCGAATGTGGCCGCGTAGATGGTGATGCCATCGAGGTAAGTGTTGCCTCAAAATTGAAGTCCCCCAGACAAAATTCCATCAACTGCTGGAGTGTCCCTGGGGGCGTTGGTCAGGCCACAGGGCATCCTATTATTATTATTATTATTATTATTATTATTCATTTTTATAGCGCCATTATTCCATGGTACTTTACATGTGAAAAAGGGGCATACAAAGACAAGTACAATAAACATGAGCAATACAAGGCACACACAAGAACAAAAGAAGAGAGGACCCTGCCCGTGAGGGCTGACAGTCCACAGGACTATTAAACTTAAACAGTCTAATGGGCAATATGATCACTGTCTTCGGCCGGTCATGTTTAGCCATGGGCACCTGTCAATACCCGCTGGTCAAATCCAGAGACGAAAAGTACTTTGACTTTCCCAAAGCAGAGATGGATTCCTCTATTCTAGGCAATAGATGAGAGTCCCGCACTGTGCAAGCATTTAGTCGCCTGAAGATGCAGAAGTGCAGGGTTCCGTCCTTTTTTCAAACTAAAATGATGGGAGCTGCCCACGGACTCTGACTTTACCGTATGACTCAGCTCTGCAGCATGTGAGCCAGCATCTCCTTCACTTCCATATACATCTGAGGAGATATCTGCCGATACCTTTCCCGAACTGGTGCTACACATAACGTGAAAATCTCATGGGTGATCGCCCGAGTGCAACCTAAGTCATCATCATGGCGGGCAAAGACCTCCTGGTAGTGCTCTAACACAGCTTCCACCTGTTGCACCTGTTGAGATGAGAGTCCTTTCAATTCAGTCCACATCTGCTCCAAGATCCGACTACCCTCCTTAGTGCTTACAGATGGGTGTCCGGTGTCGTTTTAATGGATAGTGTGCAAGTATCTCCTTGCATTTCTGCCAACTGCATGGCTTTTGGTTGCACCAGTTCTTCCGGCATTCCCAGGACCGGAGCTACTTCACTCTTAGGTGAGAGGGTGAGGCTATCTTCTTCCATGTTGATGCACCGCACTACAGCGCTACCAGCATGGACTTTGGCTACTGTCCGAGCTATAAGGAGTCCATGGGGTACCTGATCCACCGATGTTGGCTCTATCTGCACCTCCACCCCTTCGAGGGGCATACTGGCAACGTGAGCACCGTCTGACCAGACATTGGAATAAGTTTAGCAGCTGCGGGAACCACCAGCTTTCCTAGAACTTTCCCTTCACTTGATGTTTCCTGAGCCTGGGCAGCTCAAATCAGTTGTTGAAATACCTTTGGGGAGTTCACAGGCTCCAACGGTCCAAAGAGGCCTCTTGTGGCTCACTAATAAGGAGAGATCTGATTTCTTTCAGTTCATTCATCCTGAGAGCCACCACAGGCCCACTGCCGACATCCCCAGCAACCAACATGACACCTTTTTGGCCTACATCCTTTCCACACACTCTAATCTCCATCCAGACCACAACTGCGACCAGGATTCGCAACTGCTTGGCTGCCGTCAGTCTGATCACCGGGCCCCACTGGAAAATTACGTCTAAGCTTCTGGCATGGTGGTCACTTGCGATCCTGTATCAATTAAACAATGAACTGCTCTCCCATTCACTTCAGCCCAGTTGGTAGAACTCATAGAGATTAAACCACAGGGACTCCTGTCTCTCCTACTTGGTCTTTCAGTCTCCAGGCTGCGTCCCCCAGTCACAGAGCCAACTAGTTTAATGGCTGCCATGGTAGGGACCGTCCCTGTCTCACACAACCTCAGGCATAGTGTCCAGTGTTCCCACACTTGAAACAAGTTGGATCCCATTCTGCATGGGGCTGTCTCGTTCCCTAACAAGGCTTGACGAACAAGCAGGACTCTGATTCGCTCCTAACTCTTGATGAGGGAGCCACTCTCGATGTAGCAGGGACTCTTCTAAGGCTGGACCATTCTTCACACATTTCTCATATTTATTTCCCTATTTCCCGGGGCCACTCTGGCTCAGCTATGGGTGAGGTGGGTACCTCATTGCTCCGGACCATCCCCGCTAGGGCCCCTGTCCCCTGTTCCTGTTCTCTCACGAGTGCTTACGCACCTTTCTCTAGGAAGGTCATACACGGCTCAGTACGCAGGCACTCCCGCAAAGCCTGTTTAAATGACGTGTCTCTGAGGCCTGACACAAACTGATCCCTCAGTATCACATCAGGGGGTCCCGCTCCTATAGCCCCCACATGATCCCATTTAACAATATGCGTATTCACCTCCTGCAACGCATTAATATACTGAGTTGCAGACTTTCCTTCCCTCTGGACGTGGTGGAACAGACGCATCCATAGCTCCCCAACATTGGTGAGGTCCCCATGCATTTCCTCCAGGATCTGCATCATTTTATCCAATGTATCCCACTCATGGGGGGACAGAACATGACAGAACACTGAGCCTCACCATCGAGGTCCATCAAAGCAATATCAGCTTGCATAGCAGGGGTCATGGGATGCATCCGCAACATGTTCTTGATCCTCTCGGTCCAGCCCCACAGCATAATATTATCCACCATGAATTTTGGGAGATTGCTGAGCATGGCCCCCAAAGGTAAGGTGGATCTTGGGGTACTTGTGGTGGATTGGTCTGCTGCGTCTGTGTCCGAAGACTGAATCCTGCCAACTATGCCAAATGTAAGGCAGGTAAATTGGAATTGGAATCAGCAACACAGAGGCACAGAACAAGGGTTAACAGGGGTTTGGTTTAATTATCAAAGGGAGGTTTCTCCTTGCAGGGAGCAAAAGAAGGGGTTAAGACAGATTTAAGGCTAACAAACACAAATAACAGGTTAGCTTAACACCACTTAACTGTTTCACTTATCGTGAGTCCGTGATTGTTCACTTCTCCAAGGATGAACGTAGGCAGTCGGCTGATGCCGCTGTTGCAATCTTCAGGCTTCCCCTCCCAACAGATCAGTATGCACTCTTCTGGCGGCAACAGGCAGTCTCGATCACACTGCTCAGCAGCCAGGAGTCTTTCACCACAGTCTCCCACTCAGCGTGCTCTGCAATCGGGTGCTCCGAACAACACTCTCATGCTCGATCCTGCCTGCACTCGTTCCCTCTCACCAGCATGTGGACTTACTCTCCCCGTGGCACGCTGTAGGTCCCTGCCCTCTCGTTTCTATGGCAGGAACTCTCTGTCTTCCCGCGCCAATCTCCTGGACCCTGCTACACTTACCACACCCCCTCTCTGCAGGTCATGGGTGATCTCCATCCTCAATTTCCTTCCCCCCTGCAACAATGGGCATGGCCCCAGCAGTTCCAGTCCAGGTGCTCTGTTGGCACTCACAGCCCGGTCTTCTTCCTTACACCTGATCATATACATACTGGAGATTATGTTTAAAATGTATTATGTTACAATATTTTCTGGAAATTTTGTAGTTATTTATGCCAATAAAATCCATTAACCAGGTACACAATGTTTTTCTTGCTGATGGTAGTTTTTTTTACTTTAGCTTGGCAAAATTGGCAGCCTAATTTAAGTTCCCAGAATGCATGAACCTTTTGTAAATTGCATTGATATAACCTAACATCGGATTCACCTTATCTCAAGACATGTTTCCAAGGTAACCATCATACACTGCTGGGCAATCTTTCTGCTTCTGTTCTGGACCGATCTATTAAAACATATCAGCTTTCATTATAGCAAAGAACAGTCAGTTCCATAATGTTGTGTTTAATAGCATCCTAATTAAGATGTATTTTATTGTTCATATTTTTGTTACATATACAAGGTAATAGTGCTTAAGATATAATAAATATTCCTAGCCAAATGATTAAACGGCAATTTAACTAAAAAAAAATTACTGGGAATTAAATAGCGATTGAATATTTTTTAGAAATGTCTTTATCTGTTATAATTTGTGCCTTACAACTGTGACACAACCTTATCCAAGATGTTTGGCTCTTCATCTGTTATTCCTTGCTACCATGTAGAATGGTTATGTGGCCATTGTACAGAGCTAGGTAACACCATGGATGCATTGAGCATTAGTTGCAATGTTTCCCTGTGGTTATAGCCAACCATGACGGACAGCAGAAATTATAAAGGGTAAGGTTTTTTAAATTAAAATCAAATGCAGAGCTATCCTTTCAGAACTAATGGATGCATTTTTTGATCCCTGATCTATTGATGCTTGCTCAGGCACATAAAATGTGTATTTCTGCCCCATATTAATTTGTAATTATTCAGTAATTCTAATATACAGTAATATTCCTCAGATAGAAGAGAAGTCAAGAAACAACAGAGGATACAAATTAACAACTACAAAAATGTCCAAAAACATACTAATGCGATAAGGGAACCTTCACCATAAAGGACTTCCCAGCGTAAAGTACGGGGGCGTGTAAAATACATAGACCAAAAGATGGATACAAAGTATCCTGGACACACCACTCACAAAGAGAGATATATCATGAATAAGTAATAAATGTTATTAAGTGAATTCATATCATAAATAGACAAAAAACTACAAAGTTTAGAGGAAGGAATATATACCCAAGTGAAGTACACACAAAAACAGGAATGGGAGGATAGATACAGGTAATGGGAATGTGCAAAAAATACATCAGCATGTAAACATATATCCACCTAGACCCATAGTGGTGTATAAAGTGCAAAGTGCCATAAAAAAGAGAAAGTCCCCATGCGGCAATCACATGTTACATAAGCACATACCCATTTAGTCGCCTGTCCACAGAATACCTAGAGTCCGATGCGCGTTTTGCATTTTTAGCTTTTTCAAGGAAATTGTGTGTGGATACAAATTAGTAGAGATGAGTGGATCCAGCAAAATTCAAATCCACCAGGTGACACAGATTTTCTCGGGAAAGTCGATTTGCAGCAAAATTATTCTATGAGAATTGAGTGTTTATTATTAGGGTCTGGGGTGTCTCTAGACCCCACAGAATAAAAGACATCATATGTAAAAAAAAAAAATCTGAAAAAAATGATTGCACTTACCTTACCATTCACCAGTCTGGACTCTCCCCTGCTCAATGTCCCAATCCTCATTGTATTTTGTTATCATTGCCACAAGTACTGAAATCCCGGCCTCCTAAAGCTAGGACAGGACTTCTGGCTTTGATTAAGCCTGTGACATAGGTTGCAAGCTTGCATATGTTAGCCAAAATATTGATCAGTACCTCATATTTATATTATATTTTTCAGCATATTTTATATTTTTTTTATAGGGTACAGCCTGGCCCATCAATGTTGAACCTTGTAAACTGGGGGCCTGTCCTTCTTTGATGCACTTGTAGAGTGTCATGCAGTCCGCCTGATATAATAGTATGAGCATTTTATAGGCTGTTAGCTTGGCACTGTATAGGGCCGGTTTCACATTTGCTTATGGAGGAGCTGTGGAGGGCTGCGGATTTCCTCCGTGAAGCTCCTCCCTCAGCTTCACATCTGTCATCATGTGGCCTGCATACCCTATCTTTGGCATTAGTTACGTAGGCCATGCCGATGTATGCGGATGCCTCCACATGTGTCGTTTTGACAGTACGGTGACCGCACCAAAATACAACATGTTGCGTTCGGCGCAGGTCGCCACATCGTCAAAATGACGCATGCAGAGGCATCCGCATACATCGGCACGGCCTGCGTACCTAATGCTAAAGATAGGGTATGCAGGCCGCATGCTGATGGAGGCGGAGGTGACCGGAGGAGGTGTGACCGTGGGCAGAGCTTCATGGAGGAAGTCCGCAGCCCTCCGCAGCTCCTCAATGTGCAAATGTGAAACCGGCCTTATACATGTGTATGTATCTTTACATATTAGAATCTTACCATTTTTGTACAAAGTCTATATGCAGGATTAATGCTTTAATATTATATTAGTAGTAATAATATTAGTTATAATTTTATTTTTGGTAATATTATTCCTCTAGAATACATAAAATAATATACAATTGTTACATCTTACAGTAGAGGTAAATTTCATAAAACATGCTATATCTATAATAGTGAAGTATGTTAGATGTTTGCGCCAAAAATAATGCTCATTATTATGCAGTTTATAAAAGTGCCCATATAAAGATGCCTCACATTAGCAGCAAACTGTGCATTTAGTTATAGTGATACTAGAAGGACAAACAGTAGTTGGCAGATTAAACTAGTGCTTTATTGTAAGATGCAGGAGGAATCCATAGAGACAAAGTCTATAAAGGAGGGCTAGACTCAGAAGGTTAAATGTAACAACTTTTACTGGACTTGCTCAAAAGAGATTTTCACTTTAACCCTTTTGCACCAGAGCCCGTTTTCACCTTCATGACCAGGACCATTTTTTCAATTCCGACCAGTGTCACTTTGTAGTAACTCTGGAACGATTGAAGATATCCCAGTGATTCTGAGAGTATTTTTTTCCTGACATAATGTACTTCAAGTTAGTGGTAAATTTAGGTCGATACTTTTTGTGTTTATTTGTCAAAATATTGGAATTTTGTGGAAAATTTAGAAAATTTCACAACTCTTAATTTCTACTCCCTTCACCTCTTACCAACCTTAGACGTATAGGTACATCTAAGATTTTGCCTCCTCCTGTATGCTGCGGGCTCTGGCGATGAGCTCGCAACTTTTCCGGCACATGTCAGTTGATTATATGCTTTCTTTGGTTGGCGCCTATTCACACTAGCTTAGATATGCTGGTCCTTCTTTTGTCTATATGTGCCCCTAACAGTCGCGGGTGGAATCTCGATCCACTTGTGGCTGTTAATATGATAACTGCTATCAATCCCTGACAACAGTATCTAACATGCTCACACCAGAAGCACGCCACTAATCCCGCCCATCAGCGTCCGTGTGACTTGACTGCAGGTCATCGATGGATTGGCATGACAACTAGGTGTCTGCAGGAGACCCCTGTTATTTTCATTGCATGACAGTTATGAGTGGCACGCAGTGGTTGGCACTCATAGCAAGTGAGTATTTATGCTACACAGAGCAGGGTTGATTCCCTGCTCTTTGTAGCACAAGTGATCAGATGATCACAGCTTTTAGTTTCCTATGGAGACTACTAAAGCAAATGTAAAGTAAATAAAATATTTAATTTAAAAATATTTAAAAAATAGAAATAAATAAAAGTTTAAATAACCACCCATTCACCCCATTCAAAATAAAACAATTTAAAAAATATAGAAATATGTATATTTGGTATCATCGCGTTCAGAAACACCCAATATATCAATATATAAAAATAATTAATCTGATCTGTAAATGGTGTAACGAGAAAAGAATCAAAACACCAGAATTACTTATTTTTAAGTCGCAGCAAAATCACATTAAGATGCAATAACGGGTGATCAAAAGATTGTATCTACACTAAAATAGTATCATTAAAAACGTCCGCTACTCATGAAAAAAATAAGCCCTCACCCAGCCCCAGATCAAGAAAAATGAAGACAATACGGGTCTTGGAAAATAGCAACTTTTTTGGGGGGGGAGAAATTTTAGATTTTTTTTCACCACTTAAATAAAAAAGAACCTATACATTTTTGGTATCTATGAACTTGTAATGACATGGAGAATCATAAAGGCAGGTACGTTTTAGCATTAAGTGAACATGGTAAGAAAAAAAATACTGGAGCTACCGCCTCATAATCACAATATGGCAAAACCAATGGTATATTTCAAAAGTACAACTCGTGCCACAAAACATCAAGCCCTCACATTGCCATATTGATTGAAAACTAAAAAAAAGTTATGGCTCTGGGAAGAAGGGGAGCAATAAATAGAAACTCAAAAACAGAAAAATACAAGTTGGTGAAGAGAACCAGACCAGATAGTAATACTACACAAAATAGTTAATAAATAACATTTACCACATGTATACTTTACATCAACATAATTTAAGAAACATATTTTTTGTTAGGAAGTTAGAAGGGTTAAAAGTTTATCAGCAATTTCTATTTTTTTCAACAAAATTTACTAAACCAATTTTTGAGGGGACCATATCACATTTAAAGTGACTTTGAGGGGCTTATAAGACAGAAAATAATCAAAACTGACACCATTTTAAAAATTGCACCCCTCAAAGTAACCATTTTAACCCTTCAGGTGCTTCAAAAGGCTTAAAGCAATATGGAAGGAAAAAAGGAAAATTTTACTTTTGCATTTTCACAAGGGTAACAGGAGAAAATGGACCATACAATTTGTTGTACAATTTAGAAAAACTACTGTTTGGATGCACAGCAGTGCTCATTAGGGAAAGAGCAAAATTTTCTGGAAAAGAAAGCGGATTTCAAGTCACGTTTGCAGAACTCTTGATGTACCGACACAGTGGAAACACTCCTCAAGTGACCTAATTTTTGAAACTACACCCCTAAAAGAATTTATCTAGAGAAGTGGTAAGCATCTTGAATCCAAAGGTGCTTCACAGAATTTTATAACGTTGAGCCATGAAAATAAAAAATATGTGGTGGAAAAATACTGCTTGAATACACAGCAGGGCTCGAAAGGGAAGGAGCAACATTTGACTTTTTGAACACAATATTGATGGAATGTATAGCGCTGAGATCTCATCTCCCAAGATCTTGGTGCCGAGATCTCCATCTGCGCATGCGCCACCCCCACAGGAAACCATGGAACTGCGGGGGCTCTGGGCTTTCACAAAATGTCGGCAGAGCCCTCGCAGAACCGGAGACACCCACAGCAGCACCAGGCAGCACCGCCGGATACCCCTGCGGCACCGTCGGACACCCCTGCGGCACCGTCGGACACCCCCTCATCCCAGCCTGTGCAGCAACGGTACCGGTAAGGTATATTATTATTATTATTTATTTATATAGCACCATTAATTCCATGGTGCTGTACATGAGAGGGGGTTACATACGAATTAAGATATCACTTACAGTAAACAATCTAACAATCACAGACTGATATAGAGGGGAGAGAGGACCCTGCCCTTTTGGGCTTACATGCTACAGGATGGTGGGGAAGGAGACAGTAGGTTGGGGGGTTGCAGCTGCTCCAGTGATTATGAGGCAGTAGCTCCAGTATTGGTGAGGAGGCAGCGGGGGTCATTGCAGGCTGTAGGCTATCCTGAAGAGGTGGGTTTTCAGTTTCTGTCTGAAGGATCCGAGTGTGGATGATAGCCGGACGTGTTGAGGCAGGGAATTCCAGAGGATGGGGGCTATTCAGGAGAAGTCTTGGAGGTGGTTGGGTGAGGAGCGAATAAGTGTGGAGGAGAGAAGGAGGTCTTGGGAGGACCGGAGATTACGTGAGAGGAAGTATCGGGAGATTAGATCAGAGATGTATGGAGGAGACAGGTTGTAGATGACCTTGTAGGTCAGTATTAGTAATTTGAATTGGAGACGCTGAGGGAATGGGAGCCAGTGAAGAGATTTGAAGAGGGGAGAAGCGGAGGAGTAGCGAGGAGACAGATGAATTAGTTGGGCGGCAGAGTTGAGGATGGACTGGAGAGGTGCAAGGGTGTTAGCAGGGAGGCCACAGAAAAGGATGTTGCATTAGTCGAGGCGGGAGATGATGAGGGGATGCACAAGTAGTTTATGCACAAGGTATATCGATATTATAAGACGCACCCCCATTTTCCCACCAAATTTGAGGGGAAAAAAGTGCGTCTTATAATCCGAAAAATATGGTAATTTGTTATCCAATTTCTCTTGAGTATGCCTATACCCCATATGTGTGCCAGGTGTGGATCTAAGGAACCACCACCCAGGCTATAGGGACACAGACAAGGCGTATATAGCGAACTCTTACCCGCAGTTACGGAGGGTCCGGTGTACAGCGTGGGTTCTGAGTGGCTAGGAGCAGGACCTGCGAGAGGCGGAGGATTTGTGAAGTGCTCGATGCTCACAGGACCTGCGGTCATGTGACCGCGTGTCAGGGAGAGGGGCAGGGTTACCACAAAGCCCAACAGCATTACCAGATTCTCAAACAATCCCTCTGACGTAAGAAAAGCTGTCTTCCATTCATCTCCTTCCCTTATTCTTATCAGGTTATAGGCTCCCCTAAGGTCCAACTTGGAAAACCATTTGGCCCCAGAGAGCTGGTTACACAGATCTGGAATCAGGGGCAAAGGGTATGTGTTCAGATCAATAGTGCAGTCGAATGGCCTATGCGGGGGTAATGCCTCGGCCACGCTTTCAGAAAACATGTCCTCAAACTCCTTAAGGTACTCCGGAATACCCTCCAGACTGATAGAAGACTCATAGACAGCTTTTGCGGGTGTCACACAAAGAACAGATTTATAGCAACAGTCAATACATTTGGACCCCCATTTGACAATTTCCCTTTTTTCCCAATCAATCACTGGATTGTGCCGTTGAAGCCACGGCATGCCCAGTACCAGCCCCGCGGGCAATTTGTCCATAACAAAACATTTCATTTCTTCCTGATGAGAAGAACCAATTTGCAGAGAAAAATTTTCCGAAACATAAAGAATCCCTGACCGGGTGAGAGGGGAAGAGTCAAAAGTCACAATTTTCAGTGGGGTCTCCAGCCTGACTGTTCCTATCTTGAGTTGGGACATGATACAGAAGCTAACCAGATTGAGAGATGAACCACAGTCCACCAGAGCTGTAGAAACAAAATGACAATTGTCTACCCACTGTTCGACATTAAGCAAGATTTTAGGGCATGAGGAAAGAAGTACCTGAAGGTCTGGGCAGCCTCCTTGACCACTACCCAAACCTAGTAGTTTCCCGACGCCTTAGAGGATGACGGGCACGATGGACAATCCCTTCTCCAATGTCCCGATTCTCCGCAGTAGAAACAAAGCTGCTTCTCCCGACGACGTTTTCTTTCTTTCTCCTTAAATGAGGTGACACCAATCTCCATGGGCACAGGACTGACATCAGACTCTTTACTGCCAGAAAATAGTGATGTTTCTGAGTGCATTTCTCCTCTGGCCCGTAGCCGGCGATCCATCCATACGGCTTGGGTCATGGCATCCTCCAGAGTATCGGGTGGCGGATGCAGGGCCAAAGCATCCTGGAGGCGTTCTGATAGGCCTCTGCGGAATAGTCCCCGAAGGCCGGCATCATCCCAGGAGACCTCCGCTGCCCACCGTCGGAACTCTGAGCAGAACCACTCAGTTGAGTGCCGACCCTGATGTGCATTCATCACCATATCCTCAGCCATCCGGACCCTGTCTGGTTCATCATAAATGCGACCCAGGGCCTCAAAAAATGCATCAACAGTCATTCGTTCCGGGGCAGTGGAAGCAAGAGAAAATGCCCAAGCTTGTGGGGCACCCCGAAGGAGGGAAATAATAACCCCCACCCTCTGAAATTCACCCCCGGATGAACGGAGCCTTAGGGAGAAGAACAGTTTACATCCTTCCCTGAAAGCCCTGTATTCCCTTTTGTCCCCAGAAAAAGGATCTGGCAGTTTAACAAGAGACTCAGGGGACATAAGTGACAGATCCTTACTCTCAGGACCGAGAGCCCCCGCAGAAACGGCCCCCTGCACTGTGTCTACCAGCTGCTGCTGGGTATGGGCCATCGTGCGTTGCTCTACATTTAATTTCTGAAACATTTGTGTCAGATGTTTTACTTGATCTGACAACACCTGCATGTGATCCATGTCACCAGCCTGTTTTACCCAAACACTCTCCTTTTCCCCTGAAGCAAAAAAAAAAAAAAAAAACTGTAATGGTCATTTATAATGTCAGGTGTGGATCTAAGGAACCACCACCCAGGCTATAGGGACACAGACAAGGCATATATAGCGAACTCTTACCCGCAGTTACGGAGGGTCCGGTGTATAGCGTGGGTTCTGAGCGGCCAGGAGCAGGACCTGCGAGAGGCGGAGGATTTGTGAAGTGCTCGATGCTCACAGGACCTGCGGTCATATGACTGCGTGCCATGGAGAACGGCGGGGTTACCACAAAGCCCGACAGCAGTACTTGCAATACAGCGGTGAAGAGGAGTAAACAGTAGACCGGTCAGAGAAGCAATATAATCATACACAGGGCGGGCGGCGCGGTACAGGCAGGGTAATCAAAGGAAGGTCAGGACGTAGCCAAAGTTCATACACAGAGCGGGCGGCAAGGTACAGGAGGGATACTCAAGGGAAGTCAGGACGTAGCCGTAAGTCATACACAGAGTGGGAGTCAAGGTACAGAAACAGTAGACAAGGGACGTTAACCGTGACGGGACCAGATCAAAACCAAGCAGACATACAACGATAGGCATGAAGCACAGACAGAGCAGGGTCAGGCACACTCAGCTTAGAGCATAAACGACAGAGAATGACTCCACCATGAGGCCATATGAACCCTCCCCAGATCCATAGAGAGGCTTTCCATGTTAACTCCTACATCACCATGCCTATAACCCCAGTAAACCATGACAATGTGGTGAACAATTGCTGTTTGGGTGCACAGCAAGGCCCAGAAGGGAATGAGCACCATTTGATTTCTGGAATGAATAATTGGCTGGAATAGATAGCAAACATCATGTCGTGTTTGCAAATATACCTAAACAGTGGAAACCCCCCACAAGTGACCCCATTTTGGAAACTATACCCCTCAAGGACTTTATCTAGATTACTGGTGAGCACCTTGAACCCACAGGTGCTTCACTGAATTTGTAGTGATCAAATTGACGCCATGGGTGTGTCACAGAATTTTATATCACTGGGCAATAGAGAAAAAAAATATCTAAGCCAAGATTTCACATTTTTACAAGGGGAAATGGGTAACGATGGCTCCAATATTTACCACAAAATGTATGCTTAACATGGTAATACCCTCTATGTGGTTGTACAGTACTGCTTAGCCACATGGCAGGACTCGAGAAGGAGCACTATTTGACTCTTGAAGAACAAATTTTTGAAGAATAGTTTGCAGACTCCATATACAGAGCCCCGAAGTGTCAGAAAAGGAGAATCCCCCCCCCCTCCTCAAGTGACCCCATTTTAAAAATTACAACCCTCTGGGCATTTATGTTCTTCATAAACAAGCAACTTTATTTTACATTTTTTCTTGGATGAACTTTATTCATTCTGACAAATTGTGTCATATTACACCACAGTGATCCTTTACTTTGTGCCCAGTTTCAAATGGAACATATATTTTAACACACTTGTGTCTCTTACCTGTTATCTGTGGTTTTTCCTTAAGAAGAAGTTTGATGTTACTTCAAAACGCATCAACAAATAATCTACATTTGCACTCCATCCAGTTTCTGGCCTCATCCTTTTACGATGCTTCAAATGACAAATTTTTCCTCTTAAAGGGCATAATGTGTGCTCAGAGCTTTTTCTCCCTAGGAGTTCAAACTTCTGTTTCACAGTATGTAAAGCTGTATATTGTATATACCATGCAAAACTCTGAGAGGACTGTCAAGACTCCAACCTGACACACTCTAAAGCCACTATACCCATTTCGGTGACTGTAGGTGAGCTACATACAGCTACATAAGATGAGCACAAATGAATATCATTTGATCTGCTTTGATCTTTTTTCAGGATGACTGGATGTATGAAGCCATGGCCAAAGCAATGACAAGGAAACTCATGGCAGAGATAGTGTGCAGAGCTAATAGGAAGTGACAGAGGAACTAATTTCACATGTGAGATTTTTCACCAGATGCTAGCGTCTCTGGGAATCTCCCAAGCATTCCACAGACTATATCATCCCAAGAGTAGTGGAAGTGTAGAAGGAATAAATGGGACCCAATAACTCAAGATTTGGAAACGCATTGCTGAAACAGAATTTTTTTCCTATAGCTCTGTATTCAATGCATATTACTCTATTTGTTGTCTCCATATGAGATTTTGTTTGGCAGTACACCCAAGAAAGGTTTGCACTTCCAAAAGCAGTTACAAATCAAGCACTAAGGCTTTATGTCCTACCCGATAGCCCTGCACTCATAAACATGTTTTCTTTTCAATCCCCAATCTAGACTCAGTATCCAGTACACATTATTTACAACCAGGAGACTTTGTATTCTGAAAAGTGTGAAAAAAGCGTGATTCAATGGTTGATGGTTCATATAAAGACCAGTTGACAATCACCATGTCAAACACTACCTTTCCTTATTCCAGGTAACTGATTCAAAGGGAGTAGCCAATGAGTTTTCTGGGATTAAACAAATATGTATGCAAATATTAGTATTTTGCCTTTTTATTTATATAGTTGTGAAACTATTATATACAGTGGGGAAAAAAGTATTTAGTCAGTCAGCAATAGTGCAAGTTCCACCACTTAAAAAGATGAGAGGCGTCTGTAATTTACATCATAGGTAGACCTCAACTATGGGAGACAAACTGAGAAAAAAAAATCCAGAAAATCACATTGTCTGTTTTTTTTTTCATTTTATTTGCATATTATGGTGGAAAATAAGTATTTGGTCAGAAACAAAATTTCATCTCAATACTTTGTGATATATCCTTTGTTGGCAATGACAGAGGTCAAACGTTTTCTGTAAGTCTTCACAAGGTTGCCACACACTGTTGTTGGTATGTTGGCCCATTCCTCCATGCAGATCTCCTCTAGAGCAGTGATGTTTTTGGCTTTTCGCTTGGCAACACGGACTTTCAACTCCCTCCAAAGGTTTTCTATAGGGTTGAGATCTGGAGACTGGCTAGGCCACTCCAGGACCTTGAAATGCTTCTTACGAAGCCACTCCTTCGTTGCCCTGGCGGTGTGCTTTGGATCATTGTCATGTTGAAAGACCCAGCCACGTTTCATCTTCAATGCCCTTGCTGATGGAAGGAGGTTTGCACTCAAAATCTCACGATACATGGCCCCATTCATTCTTTCATGTACCCGGATCAGTCGTCCTGGCCCCTTTGCAGAGAAACAGCCCCAAAGCATGATGTTTCCACCACCATGCTTTACAGTAGGTATGGTGTTTGATGGATGCAACTCAGTATTCTTTTTCCTCCAAACACAAGTTGTGTTTCTACCAAACAGTTCCAGTTTGGTTTCATCAGACCATAGGACATTCTCCCAAAACTCCTCTGGATCATCCAAATGCTCTCTAGCAAACTTCAGACGGGCCCGGACATGTACAGGCTTAAGCAGTGGAACACGTCTGGCACTGCAGGATCTGAGTCCATGGTGGCATAGTGTGTTACTTATGGTAGGCCTTGTTACATTGGTCCCAGCTGTCTGCAGTTCATTCACTAGGTCCCCCCGCGTGGTTCTGGGATTTTTGCTCACCGTTCTTGTGATCATTCTGACCCCACGGGGTGGGATTTTGCGTGGAGCACCAGATCGAGGGAGATTATCAGTGGTCTTGTATGTCTTCCATTTTCTAATTATTGCTCCCACAGTTGATTTCTTCACTCCAAGCTGGTTGGCTATTGCAGGTTCAGTCTTCCCAGCCTGGTGCAGGGCCACAATTTTGTTTCTGGTGTCCTTTGACAGCTCTTTGGTCTTCACCATAGTGGAGTTTGGAGTCAGACTGTTTGAGGGTGTGCACAGGTGTCTTTTTATACTGATAACAAGTTTAAACAGGTGCCATTACTACAGGTAATGAGTGGAGGAAAGAGGAGACTCTTAAAGAAGAAGTTACAGGTCTGTGAGAGCCAGAAATCTTGATTGCTTTTTTCTGACCAAATACTTATTTTCCATAATATGCAAATAAAATGAAAAAAAAACAGACAATGTGATTTTCTGGATTTTTTTTTCTCAGTTTGTCTCCCATAGTTGAGGTCTACCTATGATGTAAATTACAGACGCCTCTCATCTTTTTAAGTGGTGGAACTTGCACTATTGCTGATTGACTAAATACTTTTTTTCCCCACTGTATATTACCTAAAGTAATCAAATTGCGAGCAGGGCCCTCATTCCTCTTGGTATTTGTTATAATCTATGTGATTATTGTTATGCTGTAATGTCTGTTGTCTGTACAAATCCCCTCTGAAATGTAAAGTGCTGCGGAATATGTCGGCGCTATAGAAATAAAATTTATTATTGTTATTATTAAATTTATATGTAAAGGAGCCTCCATCAAGGAAGCCCCAGAACACAGAATCCCTTGAATCTTGATTTTAGTACTTAGACAAATGGTGGATGGGTGAGCAGCAGATAGGAAAGTCGCCTCAAGTCGCAAAGACCATGAGACAGAAGCTTTTTGCTCAGGTTCTGAGATCAAGAAAAAGGAGGATTTATGTGAAGACAGTAACTTGTTTGTAAAGCAGAAGATCAGGAATGATTTCTTCTATAACCAAACTTATCTTAAGGCACTTGAATTTTCCTGTGAATCACACACACAATGAGTATTCTTTTTTATCTTTTCTTTGCTTTTGTAATTAATACATTAAGGGTATCGTTACACCTAGCGACTCACCAGCGATCCCGACTAGCGATATGACGCGGTCAGGATCGCTGGTGCATCGCTAGGTGGTCGCTAGTGAGCTGCCACACAGGCAGATCTCACTAGCGACATCGCTGGGGTCGGGGATCGCTACTTACCTGTCAGACGCGGCAATCCTGCGTCCTCCCGCCCGGCTCCACGCGTCGCTCATCGTCACAGCAGGAAGCGCCACAGGAGCTTCTCGCGCGATCAGCGATAACCAGCGGGGGAGCCGGTCGGAGGTAAGTATCACATGCAGCGATATCGCTAGCAATATCGCTGCAACGTCACAAAATCGGTGACTTTACAGCGATATTGCTAGCGATATCGCAGTGTGTAACGGGGGCTTAATGCATCATAACAAAAGTTGTAGATGATAGGTCAGAGGTCCAGCAAAGCTATCTGCTGGACCCCTCTGATTTGCTATAACCGACTTGCATTACTATATCATATGTAACAACATTTCTTTAAAGCACACTGCAGCCTCTTGAGCTTCTAAATTAGTGTCTCTTGCCATGATAAGAACATACATACCACTTTCATGCTGAACATCTAAGTGGTCTGCTTGCTGGGCATGTGACCATAGTCTTTTATGTAGGGATCTCAGGCAGCACATCCCTACAAACTGCTTTTGTTCCAAATTCATTTTTCAACCAATGGAGTTAGGAACATCTTTAGGCTTGATAGAATTCAAAGGCGTTGCCCCTTCACAAAATCTGATAGTTCCAATTGTTGCCAGCAAACCCAACTGATCACTAAAACAAATGGGCAGAGGCACTAGCAAATCAACTTGCTACTTCAACTCCTTTTATTTCTGCTCAGCTTTTTTTGGAAGCTGAATGAGCACCCAATCGATCAGACGTTGGTTGCACATCCTTATGATGACCATACTTTTATGTATGTCTATCTGCCATTTTAACTATATTTTGTATTTATACATTTTGGAAGATATTTGGATTGCAAGACAAAATAATTATTAACTGGAGGATTGTATCACCAGTAGATTTTTTTTTAAATGTTCCTTCTTTTAAATTGCTAAGACTACACTAATAAACGTGGAGAACTTACAATCAGTAGGGTGCAGAAAGAATTATTTGGTTTCCATTTACAACAATTTGTTACAAATACAAAAGAGTTGCACGCAAAGATACACACTGTGCAGGCAATTCACATCAGGAAACTGAACACAGCTTGTAATCTGAAAATGCAAATAGACGTGCTGTAGTTTATTAATCACAGAAATAACAAATGCTGAAAATCCTGTGAATTTTTGTTCCAGTTAATCTTGGTCATGGCTGAAAAAGATTATGTTACAAACAAATCAATCAATTGTCTAGCCCACTTGCCAGTAGGATTGACTTTAGTTTTTTATTCCGCCTGGCAGGATATATAGTATTCAAAATACTATTGCATGGAATAACAAGTAACTGAAGGCTTATTGGTTCTTTTTTGCACAAAATTCAGATTTTGATCATCCCTAAAGTAGTCCATTATCTGTAGAATATACTCTTTATGTAGAACTTGGCCAATACCAAAAGCATATAAAAACAGAAAAGGATAAACTCAAGATATACTGAATTACTATTAATAATAATAACTTTGTTTTATTTTAAAAGTATTAGAATACCCTAACTTTGCAACTATAAGAGATAATAAGACAAATTTTATTCAATTGTCAACACATTTAGGAAGCTACATTTTTGTTCATGCTACACAGGAACCCCTCAGCACCACCAAAGTAAAGATATCTTATGAAAACGTCGTATGAAGAATTATGGTTTCTACAACTGTAAATTTGTTGAAATGATGAAAGACTATTGATACAGCATGTCAATAATGGAATTAACACTATTTGTTTTCACTGCAGCAATGACATGTTGCCTGAAAATTGACAGTGGAAATCACTGGCTTCAGAGAGCACATCAGTAAAGTTGGCATATTACTGCTGTAATGAGTTATTGGCCACCATGGTCCAGGTAGAACTTTAAAGGGGTTTTCCGGGATAAATTGTTAGTTAGGCAAAGGTTTATAGATGTGTGAAGTAATAACGTGAGTTAATTATCCTCTCCAACTCCATTGTTGCCTCTACACCTCTTCCCCAGTCTTTGCCGATAGGTTGCAACTGTGACGTTACGCTGACAGTACCGTTGCAGTAAATCACTGTACTCAATGGCTCATGTTGTCTACATCATCCTGCACCGCAGAAGAAAGGATTGTAAAGGATGCACTGACATTGCTCTGATAGGTCACATGGGCTTGAGATCACATGCCCCACGCTAAAGGTGAGGGGCTTCCTCTTAGTTAGGTCTAACAAAAAAATAATTGTGAAGAAAGAGGGTACTGCTGCTAGAAACTTCAGCTGTACTCAAAAGATAATAAGGGGT
Organism: Dendrobates tinctorius; assembly: GCF_039654945.1. Taxonomy (NCBI): domain Eukaryota; kingdom Metazoa; phylum Chordata; class Amphibia; order Anura; family Dendrobatidae; genus Dendrobates; species Dendrobates tinctorius. The sequence goes on along the minus strand of NW_027361672.1, from coordinate 42,104,337 downwards.
TTGTAAAGAGAGGTCACAGGAATCAGTCTGTCTGGCAAAAAGGCCCTCAAAGGGATCTACTTGTGTGAGAAATAGGGTGGCATAGGGAATAGTCTTTGTGAGAGAGTGCACCATGGGAAGCAGTTTGCATGAGAAAGCAATCTGTTAGAAATAAAGGAGGCTTTTGGGGCACTCTGTGTGAGAAAGAGGACGAACATAGGGAAGACTCTGTGTGAGAGAGAGACAGAGAGAAAGAGAGAGAGTGCAGCACGAAGAGTTGTCTAGGTAAGAAAAAAGAGGCACCGGATGTTGCAGGTAAGAACATGACTTTTAATTTGGCAACGACAACCCCTTAATGCTAACATGTAGACTCAGAGACTTCCCATTAAACCCTACTGTAAGTGACCTTTAGAGGTTGCTGCTCCTTAGATATTGCAGAAGTAACATCCTAAAATGTAGAACTCACTTTGTAAAAAAAACTGACCCTTATTTACTTATTCCCTGAACCTATTACCCTTACAAAGCAGTAAAGGTCATGTGTTGTTCATCTATCTGGGATCTGAATATATTTGTGCTGCTATAGAGGGTAGGGATATCTCTAGACTCATAGGGCAAAATGATGTGAGCAGTAAACTTTGCAGTCTCTATGAGAATTTGTAATGTTATCATTTATATGGTCTGCAAAGCAACTGTGTAGAATCATTATGTGGTCACTGTATGCTGGTATAATGTAGTACCCTACCACTACTTATTTGTATAAACACAGTCCTTACTGTAGAAGCCTGGCCATTGGGAGACAAAGACAGGAAAGGGCCCTTGTGCAAGAGCAATACATGGCCATTGTAGACTGTGAGCCCTCGCGGGCAGGGTCCCCTCTCCTTATGTACTTGTGTGTCCCTTGTTTTACATATGTTTATTATACTTGTCTATATTTCCCCTTTTCACATGTAAAGCGCCATGGAATAAATGGCACTATATAAATGCATAATAATAATAATAATAATTTGCAGTCCTATAACACATCATAGTGCACAATTACATTTGCTGTAGGAGTGGAAGCGGGTCTTCTTACCTCTTGGGCCCCTTTGCGACTGCACAGGTTACATCAATGTTATAGTCACCACTGGGACTGGCACCTTTGTTTGACTACAGCTAATTTACAGTGTTATTATTTATCACCAAAAGGGTCAATAGTTCAAAAATTGTTCTGGCGCACACAAGCATGATTATTATGTATGAAGAAACTGACAGAGAAAGCTCTCAACAAACTCTGTATGATAGGTAGGAATGCAATGTACAGTACTTATCGTTATCGGCACCCATGAAGTTTAAATACATGATGTTTAATATCTCCTGAAAAAAATGAATCAAGTGAAACAGTTTTTTTATGTAGAGCACTCGTGTTAAATACAAAAGAGCAAATTATAAATAATAATTTAAATCAAAAAACAATGAGAGGGGAAAATATAAGAAAAATAACACCGTGCCAACAGTTAAGCATGATGGAGGATCCATAATGCTGTGGGGTTGTTTTTCTGCATCTGGTACTGGAGGCCTTGACCGTATCACAGGAATCATGAAATCAGAGAATCTTCAAGAGATTTTGGAGCAAAATGTCCTACCCAATGTAAGAAAACTTAGTTTAACCCCTTTCTGACATCAGACGTACTATCCCGTCCATGGGTCCCGGGCTCCTATACCCATGGACAGGATTGTACGTCTAGCGCGATCAGCGGCGCCCACATGGTGAGCGCCACTGATCGCGACCAGGTGTCAGCTGATTATCACAGCTGACACCCGGCTCTATGTGTCAGGGGCGGTCATGGACCGCCCCCGACACGTTAACCCCTTGCACACCGCAATCAAACACAATCGCGGTGTACCGGGGGTTAAAGGGAAGCATCGGCAGGGAGGGGGCTCCCTCCGTGCTTCCCTGAGCCCCCCACAGCAGCTCAATGTGCAGCGCTGCTGCGGGGGGCTCTTTCCCTGCAGGTCCCCGGATCCAAGATGGTGACGGGACCTTCGGGGGCCTGCAGCGAGCTGGCTTCCACAGTGCCTGCAAAGCGCAGGCAAGGAGGAAACCTGCACACTGCCTGTGACAGATTGCTGATCTGTCACAGTGATCTGTGATGTGACAGATCAGCAATCTGTCACAGGACAGTGATGTCCCCCCTGGGACAGCCTAATAAAGTTAAAAAAAAAGTGTAAAAATAATTTTAAAAAAATCACTAAATAAATAAAAAAAAAATATTCCCTAATAAATTCATTTTTTGGAAATAAAAAAAAAACAATAAAAGTACACATATTTGGTATCACCGCATCCGTAATGACCTGCCCTATAAAACTGTTCCATTAGTTAACCCCTTTAGCGAACCTCTTAAAAAATAAAAATAAAAAACGAAGCAAAAAATAATGATTTATTATCATACTGCCGAACAAAAAGTGCAATAACGCCGATCAAAAAGACGCATATAAATATCCATGGTACTGCTGAAATCATCATCTTGTCCCACAAAAAATGAGCTTTGACACAGCATAATCAGAGAAAAAATAAAAAAGTTATAGCTCGCAGAATAAAGCAATACAAAAATAATTATTTTTTATATAAAATTGTTTTTATTGCATAAAAGCGCCAAAACATTAAAAAAACGCACCCCCCAAAAGAAATTCATGAAACGCTGGTTTTTGTTCATTCTGCGTCCCAAAAATCGGAATAAAAAGCGATCAAAAGATGTCACGTGCCCGAACATGATACCAATAAAAACGTCAACTCGTCCCACAAAAAATAAGACCTCACATGACTCAGTGGGTCAAAATACGGAAAAATTATAGCTCTCAATATGTGGTGATGCAAAAACTATTTTTACAATAAAAAGCGTCTTTTAGCGTGTTATGAAGGGTTAATACTAAAATCAGAGCTGAAGTTTCACTTCTCCATTTTTCCCAAAGGTTTCGTTTCTTCATTTTTGTTGCTGTAAGATAAATTTTTGTAATTGGCATGGGCTGTCATGAAACCAGACTGTTCCCATCAGGTGCAAGATAAGGGAGGCGGGGTGTAAAACTCTGAAGAATATGCCATTATACTACTTTCTATTTGGATACGGACATATATGTAGTTTCCGGTTTTCTTGCAATATTATTGGCTTACAAAGTGAAATTATGTTATTGGTAGTTGAGAACCTTGCATAATTAAGCAAAATGTTATAAAAGAAGTGACTAAAATAAAGGGGCTTAGTGATCTGTCTCTATCCTCCCGTACAGAGACCCCCGTCTCCGTGTGGTCATTTGAGTTGCTAGCAACACTCTGTGGAATAATGTGGACATCACTGGCTCAACCGTGAAGGGTTAATTTAGCCCTCCCTAAATAGCTTCCCCGACAGTGTGACAGCTGCCAAAAATAAAAACCGCCATAAATAGTAAATCAAACCCCCCCGTTATCACCCCCTTAGTTAGAGAAAAATAATAAAATTAAAAAAATGTATTTATTTCCATTTTCCCATTAGGATTAGGGCTAGGGCTAGGGTTAGGGCTAGGGTTAGGGCTGAGATTAGGGTTAGGGGTGTGTTGGGGTTAGGGTTGGAGTTAGAATTGGGGGGTTTCCACTGTTTGGGAACATCAGGTGCTCTCCAAATGCAACATGGTGTCTGATCTCAATTCCAGCCAATTCTGCATTGAAAAAGTCAAATGGTGCTCCTTCCCTTCCAAGCTCTGCCATGCGCCCAAACAGTGTTTTACCCCCACATATGGGGTATCAGCCTACTCAGGACAAATTGCAAAACAACTTTTGGGGTCCTATTTCTCCTGTTGCCCTTAGGAAAATAAAAAATTGGGGGCAAAAATATAATTTTTGTGGGAAAAAAATACGATTTTTTTATTTTCACGCCTGGGTATTATAAGCTTCTGTGAAGCCCTCGGGGGTTCAAAGTGCTCGCCACACATCTAAATAAGTTCCTTAGGGGGTCTAGTTTCCAAAATGGTGTCATTTGTGGGGGGTTTCCACTGTTTAGGTACATCAGGGGCTCTCCAAATGCAACATGACACCCGCAGACCATTCCATCAAAGTCTGCATTCCAAAATGTCACTACTTCCCTTCCGAGCCCTGACGTGTGCCCATACACTAGTTTTCTCCCACATATGGGGTATCAGTGTACTCTGGACAAATTGGTCAACAACTTTTGGGGTCATTTTTTCCTGGTACCCTTGACAAAATAAAAAAATTGGGGACTAAATGATCATGTTTGTGGAAAAAATGCGATTTTTTTATTTTCACGCCCGGGCATTATAAACTTCTGTGAAGCCCTTGGGGGTTCAAAGTGCTCACCACACATCTAGATAAGTTCCTTAGGGGGTCTAGTTTCCAAAATGGTGTCACTTGTTGGGGGGTTTCCACTGTTTAGGTACATCAGGGGCTCTCCAAAGGCAACATGACAACCGTAGACAATTCCATCAAAGTGTACATTCCAAAACATCACTACTTCCTTTCCGAGCCCCGACGTGTGCCCATACAGTAGTTTTCTCCCACATATGGGGTATCAGTGTACTCAGGACAAATTGGACAACAACTTTTGGGGTCCATTTTCTCCTGGTACCCTTGGGAAAGTAAAAAAATGGGGACTAAATGATCATGTTTGTGGAAAAAATATGATTTTTTTATTTTCACGCAGGGGCGTTATAAACTTCTGTGGAGCACTGGGGGAGTTCAAAGTGCTTACTACACATCTAGATAAGTTCCTTAGGGGGTCTAGTTTCCCAAAGTGGGTCACCACTATTTGGCACTCTGCCTGAGTCTGTTATATGCAGATGAATTGGTATTTGGTGACCGGTTTATGGGCCTGGTTTTTATATATTATTTATATATTTATAAAATAAAAGCTAAGTTTTTATCATAAAAAATATGTTTTTGATTTTTTATGTTATGAATGTCCAATTATTAAGAAATGGAGGACTATTTTAATAGTTTTGCACATTTACCCACTATTTCATTCTTCAATTTTTATTTTATACTTCTTATCTTTACATTTTTTCCTCTTTTTTTTCTCTCTGCTTTTGTTTCCCCCTTTTTTGTACATTCTTGGGTAAAATGTGCACATTTATTTTTATTTTTATTGCACTTATTGATTCACTGTTCTTTAGAGGTATTCTTTTATTTTTGTCTTTTCACATCATGTTTAGAGAGCGGTATTAGATATACTCCAGTCCTTTCTAATAGGAGGCAGGAGGAAGGTTAATTTGCTAGCTACCGAGGGTATTTATGGGTACTGCATGGGCAGCTCAGGCACCCTGATGAAGAAGGCAGTTTGCGCCTTCGAGACGCGTTGGTTTGCTTTTTGGCCTGTTTACTGCCCCGTACAGGCTGTGACGTCACACGCCCAGGTACTCTCGGGCGGCCGTTTCTAAGCGGGTTTCCAGGGAAGCCTTCGGCCGGGGCTTTCCCTTCCCGATCCTTTCACATCCTGCTCTCCCCTGTGCCTTGTGCACACGTTTCTTGTTTTGGCAGCACGCAATTTGTGCACGGACTAAGTCATTATCGCCCTGTACTGTGCTCCAGTTACTTCTGCCTGGCATGTAACCCCTGCTGTCTCTTTAATTTATGTCCTTGTTTATTCCAGGACACACTCACCTTTTTTTCCACAGCTTCGCTTCATGCACAAAGCAGCATTGTTACCGCGTCTGTGTGATTGATCCTCTGCAGCTCTCATCATCATCCCCTTTTTTTCTGGTGAGTGCATGCTGGTTTCCTTGAGGATGAGTATTTAGTGCTATTGTTTTATGTGCGATTATCTATGGTATTTGTAGTTTGTACCTTTATTGAATTGATACATGTTAACTTAGGTGGTGCCTTTGTACATCATTTGTCCACTTTTGCAGCCTCTATTTAATCCTTTCAGTGCAGGTCTTTTTGTTTGTTTTGGATTTGTTTTAAAACTGTGGGCTGACATCGATCTACACTAGACCTAGCAGCTGGGGAATTATTAGTGTTTATTGCTTGGTAAGCACGTGTGTGATCTGTTGTTTATATACATATCTAGGTAAGTTCCTTGGGGGGTCTAGTTTCCAAAATGGGGTCGCTTGTCGGGGGGTTTCCACTGTTTAGGTACATCAGGGGCTCTCCAAACGTGACATGGCGTCCGATCAAAATTCCAGCCAATTTTGCATTGAAAAAGTAAAACGGCGCTCCTTCCCTTCTGAGCTCTGCCATGTGCCGAAACAGTGGTTCCCCCCACATATCAGGTATCAGCGTACTCAGGACAAATTGCACAATAACTTTTCCTGTCCAATTTCTCCTGTTACCCTTGGTAAAAGAAAAAAAATTGAACCTGAATTATTTTTTTTTGTGAAAAACAAGTTAAATGTTCTTTTTTTTTTTTTTTTAAATATTCAAAAAAATTCCTGTGAAGCACCTGAAGGGTTAATAAACTTCTTGAATGTGGTTTTGAGCACCTTGAGGGGTGCAGTTTTTAGAATGGTGTCACTTTTGGGTATTTTCTATCATATAGACCCCCCAAAGTGGCTTCAAATGTGATGTGGTCCGTAAAAATAAAATGGTGTTGTAAAAATGAGAAATCGCTGGTCAACTTTTAACCCTTATAACTTCCTAACAAAAAAAATTTTGGTTTTAAAATTGTGCTGATGTAAAGTAAGCATGTGGGAAATGTTACTTATTAAGTTTTTTGTGTGCCGTATCTCTGTGATTTAAGGGCATAAAAATTCAAATTTGGAAAATTGCAAAATTTTCAAAATTTTCGGCAAATTTCCGTTTTTTTCACAAATAGACGTAAGCTATATGAATGAAATTTTACCACTGACATGAAGTACAATATGTCACGAGAAAACAATATCAGAATCACCGGGATCCATGGAAGCGTTTCAGAGTTATTACCTCATAAAGGGACAGTGGTCAGAATTGTAAAAATTGGCCCGGTCATGAACGTGCAAACCACCCTTGGGGGTGAAGGGGTTAAATCAAAGATCATGGGTCTTCCAGCAAGACAACGACCCAAAGCACTCATCCAAAAGTAAACAGGAATGGTTGAAAAAGAAAAAATGGACTACATTAAAATCTCCAGCAATGAGTCCTGACCTCAATCCCATTGAAAATCTATGGGGTGAGCTGAAATCTGCCATTGGGATAAAGAACATTGCAAATATTCAAGAGCTTGAACAAACTGCAAAGGATGAGTGGGAGAAAACACCAGCTGAGAAGAGCAATCAGCTTATAGATGGCTACAAGAAACGTTTGGAGCCTGTCATCAATGCCAAAGGGTGTGCAACCAAGTATTAATTAGGGTGCCTTTATTGCTGCACATGCTGTTTATTCTGTTTCTTTTTTGAAATTGAAACATGTAAGTTGAAAAACAATGGTTAATTGTTGTATTACCTTGTACCACTAATTTAAAAAATCTGAGGCTATAACTTTGGTACATCTCCATTTATTTCTAAAGATATTGTACAGACTATGAAAAAAATGAAGGGGTGCCAATAACAATGAGCAGGACTGTATATAGCTTGCTAAGGTAATGTTGTATTAGCATCATTTTTTTCACAATTTGTGGCTCCTTTTAGTCAACCTCTTTTATAAGCCATGGAAAAAAAAGCACTGGAATAAAACAACAAATTGCAAGGAAAACAAAAGGTGCTGCACTGTGGATGGATATTGATAGCTCATGGAGAAAACCTTTTTTGATGTATCCAGTAATGGCAAGTTCTTTAAATCGGTGATAAGGTCAAATGGTAAAAAAACAAACTAAGTAAAATTCTGTCTGGAATATGCAAATGTTCATTAACCACTAATTCTTAAGTAAGACTTCCTGGGATTGTAATTAGGCTATATTGAAAACTTCACTTATCTTTCTCATTATGCAGTCAGCTTATATACACAATGTATGTCAGAGCCATCATTACAGCCTGACAATTATCACCTATTGCTATATAGTATAGATGCTCATTAGTGCACAGTTTTAAACTACACAATGTTCCCTTGGCATCAAATAGCCATTTATTCTATTGCTTAATTTTAAACAATGTTATTGATAGGGAGTTAGTAACACAGGAATAAAACATAAGGGCCATTTAATAAACAAGAAGGCACAGTAAAAAAAAAGGTACACATGAATTAACCAGTTAAGAATCTCTTACAGGGTTTTTCCTGGACTTTGATAATAATAATCTATCTTTAGGATAGGCAATCAAAATCAGATGGAAATGGTCCAGCTCCCTGTCAATCAGTTGACTATAGGGGCTGTGATAGCACAATTTATTTGTCCATTTCAGTTGCGTCTATATGTATCTCCTCCCTTGTGAAATGGAACAAATTCGCTCAACTCTAGTCATCAGTATCAATGTCCTGGAAAACTTTTTTGAAAGGGTTTACAGATAATCCCTCTTCAGGGGGCACCACCCCTGAGGATGCAAACTTTATGTTTAGTTTTCTCCTTGTGGATTGACAGTTCAGACAAACAGCATTGTGAGGCTGCCGGTCTGGACTGTGCAGTCTTGATTCTGCTATATGTAACATATAGGCTGGAGCAGTGAAGCTGAAACTCTCTGGGATCAAGAGCTAACAAAGCAGTCAAGCGATCCTTGCCAGTCTCAGTGCAGTGGCTGCAAGCTCATTAAAACAGCTTGAAAGCACTAAGCTAAAGAGCTGAGGTGATCTATCCCATTGCAACAAGCTGTAAAGAAAAGTATGGCTAGAAAGTGAATGGAGGGAGAAATAGCATTTAAATTTCAAATTTGTTTAATTTCTCACGGTCTATATTTTCACATGGGAATAACCTTTTAATGGGTTGTCCTGAGCCTTTAAACCCTTCATGATCCTGTGATTTTCCATTTTTGTGCTTTGATTTTCTCTTCCCCTTATTCCAAGAACCATAACTTTTTATTTTGCCATCCCCATAGCCAAATAAGGGCTGTTTTTTTGTGTGACAAGTTGTGCTTTTCAATGACTCCATTCATTTTATCATGTAATGCACTGGAAAGTTGGAAAAATTCCAAGTGCATTGAAATTTAAAAAAAAAGTGCAATTACTCAAATTTTTTTACATTTTTTTTACTTACCATGTTCACTATGTGATAAAACTGACCAGGAAATATGATTCTCCTGAAAAAAAGTTGAAAATGTAAAAGTAAAAGTGAAAATGTCTCTCCTTATGTTGCCATTTTCCAAGCTTTGTCATTTTTAGGGATACAGAGCTGTATGAGGACTTATTTTTTGTGCACTGAGCTAAGGTTTTCATTGATTCTATTTTGGAGTATATGCAATGTTTTGATAGCCTCTTATTGCATTTTAAACATAATTCTGGCATTTTGATTTTTTTCTGTTTTTACTGATCAGATTAATTTATTTAATATTTTGAAAGATCAATCTTTTACGAACGCAGCGTTACCAATTATCACACTTTTTTATTGTTTTATTTTTAATGAGGCAAAAGGGGGGTTATTTGAACATTTGTAATTTTTTTTCATATTTTTAAATACTTTTTCTTAGTTTTCACTGAATGTAGTAGTCCCCTAAAGACACTTGAAACTGCGATTGTCCGATCACTTGTGTTATACAAAGCAGTAAATCATCACTGCTATGTATAGCAGAGATCACGATCACCTATGAGCTGCTGCCATAAGCTTGTGTTCACAGGAGGATTGTAATGACAGGTTCGTTTGTCAGCAGGCTTCCAGCTGTCATGGCAAACCATCGGCACTCCACAATCACGTGACAGGGGCAGAATGTAAGACGCACTTTCATCTGCCATCTGTTAAATGTCATCTGTAATGACTTATAGTGACAGCCCTGATATTTATATATGTCCCTCACTAATAATGTTAGTAGTGTGTGTGTAAAATATTGGAGCTGTAGGTGTTAAAGTATTAATTCATGGAAAAAAATTGCTTGGGCTCCCGCTCAATTTTCTCTGCCAGAGAGGGAAAGCCAGTGACTGAGGGCAGATATTAATAGACTAGAGAGGGATGGAATTTCCTTTTCTGGGGTGGCTGGGGGCAGATGTTTTTAGCCAGGTGGGGGCAATAACAATGGCCCCTTCCTAGACTATTAATATCTGCCCTCAGTCACTGGCTTTCCCTCTCTGGTGCAGAAAATTGCGCCGGAGCCCACGCCAGTTTTTTCCGTGAATGCATTCTCTTATTAAATACATACAGGTCCCAAATTTAACACTCACATACTATTAACACTATTACACACGGACATATATAAAGCTATCTGTTCTGCAATGGTTTACTGTATGTAAACCATGTCTCCTATCCTGTCGGGTTCTGCAATGATTTTACAGAAACCGACAAATAAGTCAGTCTTTCATATATATATATATATATATATATATATATATATATATATATATATATATATATATATATATATACATACTACCGTTCAAAAGTTTGGGGTCACCCAGACAATTTAGTGTTTTCCATGAAAACTCATACTTTTATTAACCCCTTTACTCCCAAGGGTGGTTTGCAAGTTCATGACCGGGCCAATTTTTACAATTCTGACCACTGTCCCTTTATGAGGTAATAACTCTTGAATGCTTCCATGGATCCCGGTGATTCTGACAGCGTTTTCTCATGACATATAGTACTTCATGTTAGTGGTAAAATTTCATTCATACAACTTGCGTTTATTTGTGAAAAAAGCGGAAATATGGCAAAAATTTTGAAAATTTCGCAATTTTCCAACTTTGAATTTTTATGCTCTTAAATCACAGAGATATGGCACTCAAAAAACTTAATAAGTAAAATTTCCCACATGTTTACTTTACATCAGCACAATTTGGGAAGTTAGGAAGTTATAAGGGTTAAAAGTTGACCAGCGATTTATCATTTTTACAACACCATTTTATTTTTAGGGACCACATCAAATTTGAAATCACTTTGAGGGGTCTATATGATAGAAAATACCCAAAAGTGACACCATTCTAAAAACTGCATCCCTCAAGGTGCCACATTCAAGAAGTTTATTAACCTTTCAGGTGCTTCACAGGAAATTTTTGAATGTTTAAAAAAAATGAACATTTAACTTTTTTTCACAAAAAAAACTATTTCAGGTTCAATTTTTTTATTTTACCAAGGGTAACAGGAGAAATTGGATGGAAAAGTTATTGTGCAATTTGTCCTGAGTATGCCGATACCTGATATGTAAGGGGAAACCATTGTTTGGGCACATGGCAGAGCTCGGAAGGGAAGGAGCGCCATTTGACTTTTTCACTGCAAAATTGGCTGGAATTCAGATCAGATGCCATGGCAAGTTTGGAGAGCTCCTGATGTGCCTAAACAGTGGCAACCCCCCACAAGTGACACCATTTTGGAAACTAAACCCCCCAAGGAACTTATCTAGATATGTGGTGAGTACTTTGAACCCCCAAGGGCTTCACAGAAGTTTATAACGTACAGCCGTACAATTAAAAAATCATATTTTTTCCACAAAAATGATCTTTTCACCCCCAATTTTTATTTTACCAAGAGTAACAGGACCCCAAAAGTTATTGTGCAATTTGTCCTGAGTACGCTGATACCCCACATGTGGGGGTAAACCACTATTTGTGCGCATGGCAGAGCTCGGAAGGGAAGCAGCACCATTTGACATTTTTGGCTGGAATTGAGATCGGACGCCATGTCGCGTTTGGAAAGCCCCTGATGTGCCAAAACAGTGGAAACCCCCAAATTCTAACTCCAACCCTAACCTCAACACACCCCTAACCCTAACCCTAGCCCTAACCCTAGCTCTAACCCTATCTTTAGCCCTAAACCTAGCCCTAACCCTAACCCTAGCCCTAACCATAGCCCTAATGGAAAAATGGAAATAAATACTTTTTTTTATTTTATTATTTTTCCCTAACTAAGGGGGTGATAACGGGGGGGTTGATTTAATATTTAAAGCGGGTTTTTATGTTTGGCAGCTGTCGCACGCTAAAAGACACTTTTATTGTAAAAATAGTTTATGCATCACCACATTTTGAGAGCTGTAATTTTTCCATATTTTGATCCACTGAGTCATGTGAGGTCTTATTTTTTGCGAGACGAGTTGACATTTTTATTGGTACCATTTTCGGGCACGTGATGCTTTTTGATCGCTTTTTATTCCGATTTTTGGGACACAGAATGAACAAAAACCATCGTTTCATGAATTTCTTTTGGGGGGTGCCTTTACACCGTTCCGCGTGCGGTAAAATTGATAAAGCAGTTTTATTCTTCGGGTCAGTACAGTTACAGCAATACCTCATTTATGTTGTTTTTTAATGCTTTGGCGCTTTTATGCAATGAAAAGAATTTTAAATAAAAATTATTATTTTTGCATCGCTTTATTCTGCAAGGTATAACTTTTTTATTTTTTCGCTGATGACACTGTGTGGCAGCTCATTTTTTGCAGGACAAGATGACGTTTTCAGCGGTACCATGGTTATTTATATGTCTTTTTGATTGCGCATTATTGCACTTTTTGTTTGGCTGTATGATGATAAAGCATTATTTTTTGCTTTGTTTTTTATTTTTTAAGGGGTTCAATAAAGAGGTTAACTAGTGGGACAGTTTTATAGGGCGGGTCGTTACGGACGCGGTGATACCAAATATGCGTACTTTTATTGTTTTTTTTATTATCAAAAAATGAATTTAATAGGGAATATTTCTTTTTAATCTATTTAGCGATTTTTTTATAAATTATTTTTACACTTTTTTTAACTTTATTACATTGTCCCAGGGGGGACATCACTGTCATGTGACAGATCGCTGATCTGTCACATCACAGATCGCTGTGACAGATCAGCGATCTGTCACAGGCAGTGCAGGAGGCTTCCTCATGCCGGCGCTTTGCAGGCATGAGGAAGCTGGCTCCCTGCAGGCCCTTGAAGGCCCCTGAAGGTCCCTGCTGCCATATTGGATCCGGGGACCTGCAGGGAAGGAGGCCTCCGCAGCAGCGCTGCACATCGCGCTGCTGCGGGGGTCTCAGGGAAGCACGGCCCTCTCCCTGCGCGCTTCTCTCCTATGCCCCCTTTACACTGCAATCATGTTTGATCGCAGCGTGCCGGGGGTTAATGTGTCAGGGGCGGTCCATGACCACCCCTGACACATAGTGTTGGGTGTCAGCTTTGATAATCAGCTGACACCCGGCCGCAATCAGCTGCGCTCCCTCCGTGAGCGCAGCTGATCGCGCTAGACGTACTATTCCGTCCTTGGGAGTTAGGTCCCAGGTCACATGGACGAAATAGTACATCTAATGTAGGAAAGGGGTTAATCAAATGAGTTGCTAAATAAATTTAAAATCTAGTCCAGACATTGACAAAAAAAGATTTTTATTTGAAATAATAATTTTCTCCTTCAAACTTTGCTTTCGTCAAAGAATGCTCCCTTTGCAGCAATTACAGCATTGCAGACCGTTGGCATTCTAGCAGTTAATTTGCTGAGGTAATCTGGGGAAATTTCACCCCATGCTTCCAGAAACCCCTCCCACAACTTGATTTTGCTTGATGGGCACTTTTTGCGTACCAACGGTCAAGCTGCTCCCACAACAGGTCAATGGGGTGGAGATCTGGTGACTGCATTGGCCACTTCATTACAGATAGAATACCAGATGCCTGCTTCTTCCCTAAATAGTTCTTCCATAATTCGGTGGTGTGCTTTGTGTCATTGTCGTGTTGTAGGATGAAATTGGCTCCAATCAAGTGCTGTCCACAGGGTATGGCATGGTGTTGCAAAATGGAGTGATAACTTTCCTTATTCAAAATCCCTTTTATCTTGTACAAATCTCCCACTTTACCAGTGCCAAAGCAACCCCAGACCATCACATTACCTCCACCATGCTTGACAGATGGCGTCACGCACTTTTCCAGCATCATTTCAGTTGTTCTGCGTCTCACAAATGTTCTTCTGTGTGATCCAAACCGCTCAAACATGGATTCGTCTGTCCATAACACTTTTTTCAAGTCTTTCTCTGTCCAATGTCTGTGTTGTTTTGCCCATATTAATCTTTTCCTTTTATTAGCCAGTCTCAGATATGGCTTTTTTTTGCCACTCTGAAGGCCAGCATCCCAGAGTCGCCTCTTCACTGTAGAAGTTGACACTGGCGTTGTGCGTGTACTATTTAATGAGCTGCCAGTTGAGGACCTGTGAGGCGTCGATTTCTCTAACTACAGACTTGTCTTGTACTTGTCTTGTTGCACAGTTGTGCAGTGGGCCCTCCCACTTCTCTTTTTACTTTGGTTAGAGACGGTTTGTGCTCTCCTCTGAAGGGAGTAGTACACACCGTTGTAGGAAATCTTCAGTTTCTTGGCAATTTCTCGCATGGAATAGCCTTCATTTCTAAGAACAAGAATAGACTGTCAACTTTCACATGAAAGTTCTTTTTTTTCTGGCCATTTTTAGAGTTTAATGGAACCAACAAATATACTGCTCCAGATTCTCAACTAGCTCAAGGGAAGGTCAGGTTTATAGGTTCTCTAATCAGCCAAACTGTTATCAGCTGTGCTAACATACTTGCACAAGGGTTTTCAAGGGTATTCTAACCATCCATTAGCCTTCTTACACTGTTAGCAAACACAAAAAAAACCATAAGAACACTGGAGTGATGGTTGTTGGAAATGGGCCTCTGTACACCTATGATAATATTGCATTACAAATCAGACGTTTGCAGCTAGAATAGTCAATTACAACATTAACAACGTATAGAGTGTATTTCTGAATCATTTAATGTTAGATTCATTGGAAAAAAATGTGATTTTCTTTCAAAAATAAGGAAATTTCTAAGTGACCCTAAACTTTTGAACAGTAGTGTATATTATGTATATATCTATGTTTTATACATTGTATATATATTATATTTATATTATTTTATATATATATACAGTTGTGGCCAAAAGTATTGACACCCCTGCAATTCTGTCAGATAATACTCAGTTTCTTCCTGAAAATGATTGCAAACTCAAATTCTTTGGTATTATTATCTTCATTTAATTTGTCTTAAATGAAAAAACACAAAAGAGAATGAAGCAAAAAGCAAAACATTGATCATTTCACACAAAACTCCAAAAATGGGCCAGACAAAAGTATTCGCACCCTCAGCCTAATACTTGGTTGCACAACCTTTAGCCAAAATCACTGCGACCAACCGCTTCCGGTAACCATCAATGAGTTTCTTACAATGCTCTGCTGGAATTTTAGACCATTCTTCTTTGGCAAACTGCTCCAGGTCCCTGATATTTGAAGGGTGCCTTCTCCAAACTGCCATTTTAGATCTCTCCACAGGTGTTCTATGGGATTAAGGTCTGGACTCATTGCTGGCCACTAGAGTTGAGCGAAACGGGTCGAAAAAATTCAAAAGTCGCCGACTTTTGGCAAAGTCGGGTTTCATGAAACGAAACCCGACCCTAGGATGAGGTCGGCCACGAGGTCGGCGACTTACGCGCCAAAGTCGCGTTTCAAAAGTTTGTTTTGCGCTCTTTTTCAGCCAATCAGGATCCACGGACACTGTGGGCAACGTGATGACATAGGCACGGGTCACCACCATCTTTCAGAAGGGCATGCAAGTGATTGGCTTGCTTTGGTGGGCGTCACAGGGGGTATAAAAGGGCGTGCACGCCGACCGCCATCTTACTTCTGCTGATCTTAGTATAGGGAGAGGTTGCTGCTGATTCTGTAGGGAGAGCGTTAGGCAGGGAAGAAGACAAAAAAACTGCTTCTGCTGCTAGCGATTTGGCCTGCACAACACACAAGTCACTGTGTGTGCAGTGCAAGGGGAGGCTATATTGTGGTGTATCAGTGGTGTTGGTTGTTGGGCTGCTTTTTAAGGCTTCCTGACACGCTGGCATTGCTGTTTACCCACTGCTCCGCAAACTGCTTTTTTAAAAGCAATCCAATCTCCCTTATCCTCTCGTCACTTTGGTCACAGGCAGCTGTGCCATCGAGCGTGTCACATAGCGCTCAGATATCAGTGGGCCGCACACAATCCACAAGTGTCCACTGTCCACAAGTGTACGCAGAGATTCAAAATCTCCATTATCCTCTCGTCACTTTGGTCACAGGAAGCTGTGCCATCGAGCGTGTCACATAGCGCTCAGATATCAGTGGGCCGCACACAATCCACAAGTGTCCAGTGTCCAAAAGTGTACGCAGAGATTCAAAATCTCCATTATCCTCTCGTCACTTTGGTCACAGGCAGCTGTGCCATCGAGCGTGTCACATAGCGCTCAGATATCAGTGGGCCGCACACAATCCACAAGTGTCCAGTGTCCACAAGTGTACGCAGAGATTCAAAATCTCCATTATCCTCTCGTCACTTTGGTCACAGGCAGCTGTGCCATCGAGCGTGTCACATAGCGCTCAGATATCAGTGGGCCGCACACAATCCACAAGTGTCCAGTGTCCAAAAGTGTACGCAGAGATTCAAAATCTCCATTATCCTCTCGTCACTTTGGTCACAGGCAGCTGTGCCATCGAGCGTGTCACATAGCGCTCAGATATCAGTGGGCCGCACACAATCCACAAGTGTCCACTGTCCACAAGTGTACGCAGAGATTCAAAATCTCCATTATCCTCTTGTCACTTTGGTTACAGGCAGCTGTGCCATCGAGCGTGTCACATAGCGCTCAGATATCAGTGGGCCGCACACAATCCACAAGTGTCCAGTGTCCAAAAGTGTATGCAGAGATTCAAAATCTCCATTATCCTCTCGTCACTTTGGTCACAGGCAGCTGTGCCATCGAGCGTGTCACATAGCGCTCAGATATCAGTGGGCCGCACACAATCCACAAGTGTCCAGTGTCCACAAGTGTACGCAGAGATTCAAAATCTCCATTATCCTCTCGTCACTTTGGTCACAGGCAGCTGTGCCATCGAGCGTGTCACATAGCGCTCAGATATCAGTGGGCAGCACACAATCCACAAGTGTCAAGTGTCCAAAAGTGTACGCAGAGATTCAAAATCTCCATTATCCTCTCGTCACTTTGGTCACAGGCAGCTGTGCCATCGAGCGTGTCACATAGCGCTCAGATATCAGTGGGCCGCACACAATCCACAAGTGTCCAGTGTCCAAAAGTGTACGCAGAGATTCAAAATCTCCATTATCCTCTTGTCACTTTGGTCACAGGCAGCTGTGCCATCGAGCGTGTCACATAGCGCTCAGATATCAGTGGGCCGCACACAATCCACAAGTGTCCAGTGTCCAAAAGTGTACGCAGAGATTCAAAATCTCCATTATCCTCTCGTCACTTTGGTCACAGGCAGCTGTGCCATCGAGCGTGTCACATAGCGCTCAGATATCAGTGGGCCGCACACAATCCACAAGTGTCCACTGTCCACAAGTGTACGCAGAGATTCAAAATCTCCATTATCCTCTCGTCACTTTGGTCACAGGCAGCTGTGCCATCGAGCGTGTCACATAGCGCTCAGATATCAGTGGGCCGCACACAATCCACAAGTGTCCACTGTCCACAAGTGTACGCAGAGATTCAAAATCTCCATTATCCTCTCGTCACTTTGGTCACAGGCAGCTGTGCCATCAAGCGTGTCACATAGCGCTCAGATATCAGTGGGCCGCACACAATCCACAAGTGTCCACTGTCCACAAGTGTACGCAGAGATTCAAAATCTCCATTATCCTCTCGTCACTTTGGTCACAGGCAGCTGTGCCATCGAGCGTGTCACATAGCGCTCAGATATCAGTGGGCCGCACACAATCCACAAGTGTCCACTGTCCACAAGTGTACGCAGAGATTCAAAATCTCCATTATCCTCTCGTCACTTTGGTCACAGGCAGCTGTGCCATCGAACGTGTCACATAGCGCTCAGATATCAGTGGGCCGCACACAATCCACAAGTGTCCAGTGTCCAAAAGTGTACGCAGAGATTCAAAATCTCCATTATCCTCTCGTCACTTTGGTCACAGGCAGCTGTGCCATCGAGCGTGTCACATAGCGCTCAGATATCAGTGGGCCGCACACAATCCACAAGTGTCCAGTGTCCAAAAGTGTACGCAGAGATTCAAAATCTCCATTATCCTCTCGTCACTTTGGTCACAGGCAGCTGTGCCATCGAGCGTGTCACATAGCGCTCAGATATCAGTGGGCCGCACACAATCCACAAGTGTCCACTGTCCACAAGTGTACGCAGAGATTCAAAATCTCCATTATCCTCTCGTCACTTTGGTCAAAGGCAGCTGTGCCATCGAGCGTGTCACATAGCGCTCAGATATCAGTGGGCCGCACACAATCCACAAGTGTCCACTGTCCACAAGTGTACGCAGAGATTCAAAATCTCCATTATCCTCTCGTCACTTTGGTCACAGGCAGCTGTGCCATCGAGCGTGTCACATAGCGCTCAGATATCAGTGGGCCGCACACAATCCACAAGTGTCCACTGTCCAAAAGTGTACGCAGAGATTCAAAATCTCCATTATCCTCTCGTCACTTTGGTCACAGGCAGCTGTGCCATCGAGCGTGTCACATAGCGCTCAGATATCAGTGGGCCGCACACAATCCACAAGTGTTCAGTGTCCAAAAGTGTACGCAGAGATTCAAAATCTCCATTATCCTCTTGTCACTTTGGTCACAGGCAGCTGTGCCATCGAGCGTGTCACATAGCGCTCAGATATCAGTGGGCCGCACACAATCCACAAGTGTCCAGTGTCCAAAAATGTACGCAGAGATTCAAAATCTCCATTATCCTCTCGTCACTTTGGTCACAGGCAGCTGTGCCATCGAGCGTGTCACATAGCGCTCAGATATCAGTGGGCCGCACACAATCCACAAGTGTCCAGTGTCCAAAAGTGTACGCAGAGATTCAAAATCTCCATTATCCTCTCGTCACTTTGGTCACAGGCAGCTGTGCCATCGAGCGTGTCACATAGCGCTCAGATATCAGTGGGCCGCACACAATCCACAAGTGTCCACTGTCCACAAGTGTGTGCAGAAATTCTAAAACTCCCCTGTCCTATAGACACCTTGTACCTTGTTTTACATTACTATATAGTTTGTTGGATTTTGTCTACATTTCTACCAAAAATGAGGAAGGCTGGTGGAAGAGGCCGTGGAATTGGGCGGGGGTTGGCAGCTGGTAATGATGGTGTTGGTGGTGGATCTGATGGTAGTGGCAAGAGCAAAATAGGACCGAATGCAGGAGGTGCTGACCCTGCGTCATCGTCTGGCTACATAAGGACTCGAACGCTTAGTTTTCTAGGAGTTGGCAAACCGCTTTTAAAGGCAGAGCATCAGGAAAAAGTTTTGTCTTACATTGCTGACTCAGCCTCCAGCTCTATCGCCTCCTCTTCTTCAGTTGTAAAAAGTAAAAGCACTGAGTCGTCATTGGAGGCTCATGTTCATGAACCACACCTTTCCTTGTGTCCTTCACCCCAACCAAGATTGAAGGATGACGCAGGCCATACTACTGATTACTCCATGGAGCTGTTTTCACATACCATGCCTGGATTATCAAGTGAAATGGTGAATTACCCAGGCCAAGATGAATCTGACATGGAGTGCACTGATGCACAGCCGCTGATGGATGATTCTGCTGGTACATTCACTCAGAGCACTACATTGTCCTCGCAGTGTACAGAGCCAGATTTTGACCCTGATGAGACTCAGGTGCCCCTTCCCGCACACTATACCACCATACACGGTGACACAGAGAAAGGTGCACATGACATAGAAGAGGAGGTGATGGATGACCCAGTTGT
Source organism: Dendrobates tinctorius (assembly GCF_039654945.1). Taxonomy (NCBI): domain Eukaryota; kingdom Metazoa; phylum Chordata; class Amphibia; order Anura; family Dendrobatidae; genus Dendrobates; species Dendrobates tinctorius. Next base: position 42,084,687 of record NW_027361672.1, on the reverse strand, counting down.
TGACCCAGATTGGCATCCATTGGGGGAAGAGGGTGCTGCTTCCAATAGCTCAGATGAGGAGCATCCACAGCAGACATCGACATCGCAACAGCTGTTATCTGGCAGGCCCGGAGCACTCCAAAGACAGGTTCCAAACATCAAAATAGTTGCTGGACAGCTTGTCCAGAGGGTCAAAAGATCACAGCGTGCTAGGCCGCAAAATGTCTGCCAAAGTAGGAAGAGTGCAGTGTGGCACTTTTTTGAACAAAATCCTCATGATCAGGCCAAGGTTATCTGTAAGAAGTGCGCAAAGACCTTTAGCCGAGGGAAAAATCTGAAAAATTTGAATACCAGTTGCATGCTTAGACATTTAACCAGCATGCACTTGCAAGTGTGGACACAACACCAAACCTCAAGTGCCACATGTGCAACTGATCACAACGAAGGTAGTCAGCAACGCTACATTGTTTCCCCCACTGTAAGCCCACCGGTTAGCACAGCAGCAAATGTTGAGGTGTCGTTGCAAGGCCACAGCAGTCAGGGAATCCCACTGTTATATCAATGAAAGACTGATTCTAGGCCATCAGAAAGAACACCAACTCCATCACCATCATCAACCCTCTCTCAGTCCGCCCTGTCCACCGCTACTTCCACCATATGCAGCTCTCAAGTCCAGCTCACCCTCCCAGACAGTATGAGTAGGTCAAGAAAGTACTCAGTCTCTCATCCGCGTACACTGGGTTTGAACGCCCACATTGCCAAACTAATCTCGTTTGAGATGATGCCCTTTCGGTTGGTGGAAAGCACAGCTTTCCGCGAACTCATGGCCTATGCAGTACCACGCTATGACCTACCCAGTCGCCACTTCTTCTCTCGCAAAGCCATCCCAGCCCTCCACCATCATGTGAAAGACCGCATTGTCCATGCACTCAAGCAGTCAGTGAGCGGAAAGGTGCACCTCACAACTGATGCATGGTCCAGTCGGCATGGCCAGGGCCGTTACGTGTCCATCACTGCACACTGGGTTAATGTGGTGGATGCAGGGTCCACAGGGGACAGCGGTGGTGGGACAGTGCTGCCTAGCCCACGGTATAGGAAACAGTTGGCTGTAGGCATTCGACCCTCCTCCTCCTCCTCCTCCAGAAGCGACAGCTCGTCCACAGAGCGCAGTCGTACGAGCACTCCATCTGCAGCTGCCACTGTTGCACACGATGTGTCCCCCTATCGAGCAGCTAGTGGAAAGCGTCAGCAGGCTGTGTTGCAGATGATGTGTTTGGGCGACAGACACACCGCCGAGGTGCTGGCCGAGTACTTGAAGCGACAAACTGAGTCATGGCTGGGCAGTGTACATCTTGAGGCAGGCAAGGTAGTTAGTGATAACGGCCATAATTTTGTGGCAGCCATAGCCCTTTCAAAACTCAGCCACATACCTTGCTTGGCTCACACCTTGAACCTGGTGGTGCAGTGCTTCCTCAAAAATTATCCGGAGTTAACAGCCCTGCTCCAGAAGGTGCGAAGACTGTGCGCGCACATCCGCCGGTCGCCTGTACACTCCGTTCGTATGCAGAAGCTGCAGCGATTGCTCCACCTTCCCAACCACCGCCTCATTATCGACATTGCAACAAGGTGGAACTCCACCCTGCACATGGTGGAGCGGCTGTGCGAGCAGAGGCAGGCCATAATGCATTTGTGGGAGGATACACGGCCAGGCACTTTGAGAGCAAACATGGAGTTGACAGGCGTGCAGTGGTCGAAGCTGAAAGACCTTTGTAAAGTCCTTCAGTGTTTTGAGGAATGCACACGGCTGGTAAGCGCAGACGACGCCATCCTAAGCATGAGCATCCCACTTATGCGTCTGCTCATGCAAACTTTGACGCACCTTAAGGAGCAGGCATCTGCAGCCAATGTTGATGAGGAGGAAGAGGAGGAGGGAATCCTTGATGACATTCAGCCATTGTCTGCTCAGGGACCTCTCCTGGACGAGGTGGAGGAAGAAGAGGAGGAGGAGGAGGATGATGGGGATGATTACTTAGGGGAGGAGGATGCATCTCGTGGGGCAAGTGAAAATGTTGGCGTGGCAAGGTCTGGTACAGGGTTTGTGCGTGACTGGAGGGATGTGGATTTGCCAGAAAGTGCTCCTCCACCCAGCACTCGCAGTGCATCATTGACACCGGGAACATTGGCCCACATGTCAGATTATGCCTTGCGGATCCTAAAAAGGGACCCCCGCATTGCCAAAATGATGAACGATGACGACTACTGGTTGGCCAGCATCCTGGATCCACGCTATAAAGGCAAATTACAAAACATCATGCCACAGGAGAACCTTGACCTAATATTGGCTAATAAACAAGCAACTCTGGTAAATCGGTTGCTTGAGGCATTCCCAGCACACAGCAGCGGTGATGGTTCTCACACGAGCCGTACGGGCCGGGGGCAGCTTGGCAGAGGTGTTCGTGGTGCACACAGCAGAAGTGGCGTTGGAGACAGGGGTTTCATGACAATGTTGTGGACTGATTTTTCAAATACCGCTCACACAACTGGTAATACTGCATCGATGGAAAGTGACAGGAGACAGCAGTTGTCAACTATGGTTACAAACTACTTTTCCTCCCATATCGATGTTCTCCCACACAGGTCATTCCCCTTTGACTATTGGGCCGCTAAACTGGACACCTGGCCTGAATTGGCACAATATGCCTTACAGGAGCTCGCTTGCCCAGCTGCAAGTGTGCTATCGGAAAGAGTCTTCAGTGCAGCTGGATCAATCCTGACAGAAAAAAGGACCCATCTGTCAACCCAAAATGTGGATGATCTAACCTTCATTAAAATGAACCACGCATGGGTTTCCAAGTATTTTGTCCCACCTTCCCCTGATGACACATAGGGTGACAGAAAAATGGCTTGCTTTGGTCCACCTCTTCCTGGTACTTCACCTATTTCGCCTTTTGCATCAGTTGAATGTCCAACATCAACATATGCCACTTTCTAAAACTCCCTAACTGTGCTGCCTCCCCCCCATGGCCGGGGTCACCACCTAGAGCACGACACCGTGCGAGTGCCGTTGCCCTGGACAGGTGGGTAGGCCGACTCTTGGGCGCGGGCACTGGCACAGGGTCCCTCATAGTGCAATCAAGTGTCTCTGACGGTGGTGGTGCACACCCGCCGTCAGACACACCGCTGTACTATGAGGGGCCCAGTGCCAGTACCGACGCCCACGGGTGGGCCCCCCTTGCTTGGCCAGGGCCCCAGCATTTGCAATCTTTACCTCTCCCTGCTCCTCCGCTGTGTAATCTGGGCCGTCAAATCCATACTGTGCCTAACACCGTCTGAGCCTGCCTCCTGAGACATATATTTTGAATGTGTACGCTATCCATACATGTTATCCGGGGATACGGTACCCTTTCTAACCTTTGTGCAATGACGTGCAATCCATACTGGGCCTAACACCGTCTGAGCCTGCCTCATGCTGTATAGACATATATTTTGAATGTGTACGCTATCCATACATGTTATCCGGGGATACGGTACCCCTTCTAACCTTTGTGCAATGACGTGCAATCCATACTGGGCCTAACACCGTCTGAGCCTGCCTCATGCTATATAGACATATATTTTGAATGTGTACGCTATCCATACATGTTATCCGGGGATACGGTACCCCTTCTAACCTTTGTGCAATGACGTGCAATCCATACTGGGCCTAACACCGTCTGAGCCTGCCTCATGCTGTATAGACATATATTTTGAATGTGTACGCTATCCATACATGTTATCCGGGGATACGGTACCCCTTCTAACCTTTGTGCAATGACGTGCAATCCATACTGGGCCTAACACCGTCTGAGCCTGCCTCATGCTGTATAGACATATATTTTGAATGTGTACGCTATCCATACATGTTATCCGGGGATACGGTACCCCTTCTAACCTTTGTGCAATGACGTGCAATCCATACTGGGCCTAACACCGTCTGAGCCTGCCTCATGCTGTATAGACATATATTTTGAATGTGTACGCTATCCATACATGTTATCCGGGGATACGGTACCCCTTCTAACCTTTGTGCAATGACGTGCAATCCATACTGGGCCTAACACCGTCTGAGCCTGCCTCATGCTGTATAGACATATATTTTGAATGTGTACGCTATCCATACATGTTATCCGGGGATACGGTACCCCTTCTAACCTTTGTGCAATGACGTGCAATCCATACTGGGCCTAACACCGTCTGAGCCTGCCTCATGCTGTATAGACATATATTTTGAATGTGTACGCTATCCATACATGTTATCCGGGGATACGGTACCCCTTCTAACCTTTGTGCAATGACGTGCAATCCATACTGGGCCTAACACCATCTGAGCCTGCCTCATGCTGTATAGACATATATTTTGAATGTGTACGCTATCCATACATGTTATCCGGGGATACGGTACCCCTTCTAACCTTTGTGCAATGACGTGCAATCCATACTGGGCCTAACACCGTCTGAGCCTGCCTCATGCTGTATAGACATGTATTTTGAATGTGTACGCTATCCATACATGTTATCCAGGGATACGGTACCCTTTCTAACCTTTGTGCAATCACGTGCAATCCATACTGGGCGTGAGAACGGCTGGCGAGCTGTTAAGCAAGCTACAGCACCTGTCCAGACAAGTACAGGGATTCCCTAGCGAGGAGACTTATTTGATTGTTTTCTATGTTGGGACAGCAATTTTTGGGGAGCACTATACTCTGGAGAATGATAGATGGGGCCCACCATACACTGGAACATTCCAAAGGTGGACATCAGACACTGGAGCAGCATTTACAGGGCCCATTATACACTAGAGCAGTAGAAATGGGGCCCATTATGTTTGGAGCATTATTTGGGCCCATAAGACAGTGGAGCTTCATCCATGGGGACCAACATATACTGTAGCATTATGTGGAGCTCATCATATACTGTTTCAAACATTATATGGGACCAATGATTTTGTATGGAGAAATAGATGGGCCTCGTCATGAGATGTAAAAAGTGAGGTATTTTTCATTGTACTATACCGCTATTTCTCTGCCGTATCGGAGCATGATGAGTTGTGGTATGTGTTAAAGGGGCGCTCTTTCGCCCAGGGCACATGAAAACCTGCAGCCAGCCCTTCCCCCCCACAAATTTAGCCAAATAACCCCCATTTTTCAGTGCGTAACTTGTATTATGAAGTTAATTAAGGTTGACAAGCTTAAGTAAGAAGAATTGATGCTTTTGGCATTCAAATGGGCACTGTAGGTGTGTTTCCTGTCCTCCTCTCACTGCCGACTTTTATTCCCCATTGACTTACATTGGGTTTCGTGTTTCGGGACGACCCCGACTTTTCCCTATAATCGGACGATCTTGCTCGACCCGACTTTTGGAAAAGTCGGGTTTCACGAAACGAAACGCGACCCTAAAAAAGCAAAAGTCGCTCAACTCTACTGGCCACCTTAGAAGTCTCCAGTGCTTTCTCACAAACCATTTTCTAGTGCTTTTTGAAGTGTGTTTTGGGTCATTGTCCTGCTGGAAGACCCATGACCTCTGAGGGAGACCCAGCTTTCTCACACTGGGCCCTACATTATGCTGCAAAATTTGTTGGTAGTCTTCAGACTTCATAATGCCATGCACACGGTCAAGCAGTCCAGTGCCAGAGGCAGCAAAGCAACCCCAAAACATCAGGGAACCTCCGCCATGTTTGACTGTAAGGACCGTGTTGTTTTCTTTGCCTCTTTTTTCCTCCTGTAAACTCTATGTTGATGCCTTTGCCCAAGAAGCTCTACTTTTGTCTCATCTGACCAGAGAACATTCTTCCAAAACGTTTTAGGCTTTTTCAGGTAAGTTTTGGCAAACTCCAGCCAGGCTTTTTTATGTCTCGGGGTAAGAAGTGGGGTCTTCCTGGGTCTCCTACCATACAGTCCCTTTTCATTCAGACGCCGACGGATAGTACGGGTTGACACTGTTGTACCCTCGAACAGCAGAGCAGCTTGAACTTGTTTGGATGTTAGTCGAGGTTCTTTATCCAACATCCGCACAATCTTGCGTTGAAATCTCTTGTCAATTATTCTTTTCCGTCCACATCTAGGGAGGTTAGCCACAGCGCCATGGGCTTTAAACTTTTTGATGACACTGCGCACGGTAGACACAGGAACATTCAGGTCTTTGGAGATGGACTTGTAGACTTGAGATTGCTCATGCTTCCTCACAATTTGGTTTCTCAAGTCCTCAGACAGTTCTTTGGTCTTCTTTCTTTTCTCCATGCTCAATGTGGTACACACAAGGACACAGGACAGAGGTTGAGTCAACTTTAATCCATGTCAACTGGCTGCAAGTGTGATTTAGTTATTGCCAACACCTGTTAGGTGCCACAGGTAAGTTAAAAGTGCTGTTAATTACACAAATTAGAGAAGCATCACATGATTTTTCGAGCAGTGCCAATACTTTTATCCACCCTCTTTTTTATGTTTGGTGTGGAATTATATCCAATTTGGCTTTAGGACAATTCTTTTTGTGTTTTTTCATTTAAGACAAATTAAATGAAGATAATAATACCAAAGAATTTGTGTTAGCAATCATTTTCAGGAAGAAACTGAGTATTATCTGACAGAATTGCAGGGGTGTCAATACTTTTGGCCACAACTGTATATATATATATATATATATATATTAGATATATTACATATATATATATTATTATTATTATTATGCATTTATATAGCGCCATTTATTCCATGGCGCTTTACATGTGAAAAGGGTAAATAAAGACAAGTATAGTAAACATGTGTAAGACAAGGGACACACAAGTACATAAGGAGAGGGGACCCTGCCCACAAGGGCTCATTATATGTATATACTGTATATATTCTATATATATTACATATATACAGCTCTGGCAAAAATCATGAGACCACGTTCAAATGTTAGTTTGTCTGATTTTTCTTTTTATAGGTTTATTTTTGAGTAAAATGTAAATTGTTCTTTTAGTCTATAAACTTCTGACAACATGTCTCCGAATTTCCAAGCAATAAATTCGGTATTTTTTGTCTGAAAAGGAGAAATGATCAAAATTTTAAAAAACACAGTGCGTTCAGACCTCAAATAATGCTAAGAAAGCAAGTTCATAATCATTTAGAAACAACAATACTAATGTTTTAACTCAGGAAGAGTTCAGAAATCAATATTTTGAGAAATAACCATGATTTTTAAAAACAGCTTTCATGCGTCTTGGCATGCTTGCCACCAGTCTTTCACACTGCCTCTGGCACAAAAATTTAAGCAGTTCTTCTTTCTTTGACAGCCATTATCCTCTTGATTACATTCCAGAGGTTTTCAATGGGGGCAGGTCTAAAGAATGGGCTGCCCATGACAGGGTTTTGATGTGGAGGTCTCTTAATTTTTGCCAGAGCTGTATATTATACGTATATTTATATTATACATGCATATATATATACCGTATATATATATACCTCAGTGTTGGAAAAGTTCCACAATTATCCCTGTCCCCAAGAAAGTGGGATCCTCTGAGTTGAATGACTATAGACCAGTAGCACTCACATCTGTAGCTATGAAAGTCTTCGAAAGAAATATGATGTCCCACCTGATAAAATTCACGCAGAAGCTATGGGACCCGCTTCAGTTTGCCTATAAGGAGAATCGTTCGGCAAACGACACTGTCAATCTGGCACTGAAGTACATTTTGGATCATACAGATGAACTGCACTCATATGTCCGGATTCTTTTCATGGACTTTAGCTCAGCGTTCAATACCATTGATCCGAATTTACTTCATAAGAAAATGGTAGCTCTTGGAGTCCCTCTCAACTTATGCTTGTGGATTTATAACTTCCTGACAGCCAGGATACAGAGTGTAAAAGTTGGACCATTCACTTCGGACACCTTGGTCACAAACATCGGGGCACCTCAGGGGTGTGTTTTGTCCCCGTTACTGTTTTCTCTCTATACGAATGATTGCATCTCTTCAGCAGACTCGGTAAAAATCTTGAAATTTGCCGATGATATGACACTGATTGGTCTCATCAGGGGAAATGCTGAAGACTTGTATCGGAGTGAGGTGAAAAGAATATGTGACTGGTGTAAAGCCAATAATCTTGTACTCAACACTAAAAAAACTGCTGAGATGGTTGTGGATTTTAGGAAAGATCAACATGTGATACTTCCAATCTACATCCATGACGAAGTGGTTCTTAGGGTCACAGAGACCAAATTCCTTGGTGTTATCATCTCTCATGATCTTAAATGGGGGAAAAACGTGGATGCTGTTATAAGAAAAGCACAACAGAGTATGTTCTTCCTGCGTCAGCTGAAAAGATATGGTTTGTCTAAGAATCTGCTGATCTTATTCTTTAATGCTGTCATCAGATCTGTGATTTGTTCCTCTCTGATAGTCTGGTATGGGGGAGCCACTGCGCATGACAAACTCCGCTTACAAAGGACTTTCAGAACAGCAGAGAGAATTATATGTTCCCCCCTGCCTAAAATCCAGGATCTTTATGATAAGAGTATTCGATCCCACGCATTGAAAATTTCATCCGATCCCTCTCACCCGGGACACTCCTCATTCCAACTACTCCCTTCAGGACGTCGCTTCAGAGTCCCCAAATGCAGCACCAACCGCCATATGAACAGCTTCTATCCACTCTCTGTTCAACAATTAAATCGTCATGTGTAGACTATATACTGTATCTGTCTTGTTAGATGTTACTTGTTGTATCTGTTGTTATATATTATGTTGCCTCTCTGCCACAAAGAATTCCTTGTATATATGTAATATGTACTTGGCGATAATAAATTTGATTTGATTTGATTTGATTTGATATACAGTACAGACCAAAAGTTTGGACACACCTTCTCATTCAAAGAGTTTTCTTTATTTTCATGATTATGAAAATTGTAGATTCACTGTGAAGGCATCAAAACTATGAATTAACACATGTGGAATTATATAATTAACAAAAAAGTGTGAAACAATTGAAAATATGTCTTATATTCTAGGTTCTTCAAAGTAGCCACCTTTTGAAAATAAAGAAAACTCTTTGAATGAGAAGGTGTGTCCAAACTTTTGCTCCGTAATGTATATATATTTTATATATATATATATATTACATATATAATATATATATTATATATATATTATATAGATATAGATATTATATATATGTGTGTGTGTGTCACTGACATGTATGCATATACAGTATATATACAGTGGGGAAAAAAAGTATTTAGTCAGTCAGCAATAGTGCAAGTTCCACCACTTAAAAAGATGAGAGGCGTCTGTAATTTACATCATAGGTAGACCTCAACTATGGGAGACAAACTGAGAAAAAAAAATCCAGAAAATCACATTGTCTGTTTTTTTTTTCATTTTATTTGCATATTATGGTGGAAAATAAGTATTTGGTCAGAAACAAGCAATCAAGATTTCTGGCTCTCACAGACCTGTAACTTCTTCTTTAAGAGTCTCCTCTTTCCTTCAAGAAGGGTTTGGGTGTGTCAGTTCTGAACTTTCACAGACACAGAGCAGTGGTCTGCAGAGCTCCCTATGTGAGGCAACACAGGGCCAAGCTGAGCCAAGGTCTGGCACCCCTCGCATACCCGGGCAGCGCGGTCGCTCTTGGTAACTGGCCACGGACTGTTTTGATGCTTCCCGGCTGCGATTCGGAGGATACAGCGTGTTGTGCACTGTGAGTGTTTTTGGTGGACATTAAACACATTTTTTTTGTTTGAACTTGCTGGGTCACTGCCTCATCTCTGCACAGCGTGGACGCTGCTGCTTTACACTTGGTTGCAGAATGCAGGCAGTGTGAACTGAGGCATATCCAAAGCATGCTGCAGGTCGTATATTAGGACTGCAACACTGCAGTTTAAGTCGACTGATAAGATGGAGGAAATACTGAGACAGTTGACCACCTCGCAGGTGCAACAGCAGAAGCTGCAAGAGGAGCAGCAGCAGCCACATGAGCAGCAACAGACCAACAATGTAATTCCCCAGCCACCCCATGCCAATTGGAAGCAAAGTACAAGGTCCTCTCAGCGCTGAGGAAGATGGCACCTGAGGATGACATGGAGGCGTTTCTCACCATTTTTGAACACACTGCAGAGCGGGAGAACTTGGCGGTGGCTCAGTGGGTGGTGTCCAACTTCTTGACGGTAGATGCCCAAAAGGCCTACCTGGACCTCAGTCGGGACGATGCCCTGGACTATGGGAAGCTGAAAGGTGAGATCCTTGCCCGACTGGGGGTTAATACATATGTGCGGGCCCAATGGGTGTTCCTGTGGTCCTTTTCTGAGACTTGCCCTGCCCGGTCTCAAGCCGATGACTTACTGCAACTGGTTAAAAAATGGCTACAGCCTGAGACTTTAACCCCGATCCAGATGGTAGAGAGGGTGGTGGTCGACCGGCTGGTGAGGGCCCTGCCAGCTGCCACACAACGTTGGGTGGGACAAGGGAACCCGGGCACTCTGGACCAGGTGGTAGGACTGGTGGAGCGATATACAGCCACTCATGACTTTATACGGGACACTGCTACACTTCGGCTGTCACGTAAGACCCTGTCAGCTCAGGAGCCTGGGAAAAATCCACAACCCTCTACCAAGGCCCATACGGATTGTGCCCGAACTGAGGGGATATCTCGGAAGGAGAGTGTCAACCGCCCCGTGTCCCCTAGTGTAGCACCAAGGTTCCCTTGGGCCCCAGTCCTTAAGTGTTGGCGGTGCCAAGAGCCTGGACATGTGATTGCTAAGTTCCCCATAACAACCGAACCCATGGACTGCGGGTATACCCGCCGTGTATCTATGTATGCCCAGCCAGTCTGCACTCCCACTACAGACCCTGCCGGTACCGAACCTCAGCAGTGTGAGGTACTCGTCAATGGGTACCAGACTGACCCTCTCTTGGACTCAGGGAGTTTGGTGACCCTGATACACAGGTCCCTGGTTGCCGGGGATAGACCTAATGAATGGAATGTGGGGGTAGTGTGCATACATGGGGACCTCCGTGAGTACCTGACTGAGGAGGTCACGTTCTCCACCCCGTGTGGGGAGATAAGACATGTGGTGGGAGTGGTAAAGACTCTTCCGTATGGGACTGTATTAGGAAGAGACTTTCCCCTGTTCTGGTCTCTATGGGAGACCAGGGTTAACGCTCTCAGGGTAAAAAGTATTCCGGGCACTGAACCTGAAGATCCCGAGTCAGGGATTCCTGCCGTAGGGGTCACCAATGTAGGGACAGAGTGTAACCCCGATAGGTTTCCCTTAGAGGTGTTGGCTGGAGAAGTTGAGGAGAACTCACCGATTCCTGAGCTGGAGGTGTCACCTGGTAAGTTTGGGACTGCCCAGCTCCAGGACCCCACTTTGACCCGGGCCAGGGAAAGAGTAATCATGGTAAATGGGGTGGCTCAACAACCTGCTGCAGAGAAGGAGTTTCCCCGGATGGAGATCAACCAAGAGTTACTGTACAGGGTTGATAAAATCAGGGAGGAGGTGGTAGAACAGCTGGTGGTGCCTCAACCCTATCATCAGGAAGTGCTCAATATGGCTCATTCTCACATGCTGGGAGAACATTTGGGGGCCAAAAAGACACTAGAGCGCATATTGCAGCGGTTTTTCTGGCCTGGGGTCTATGCTGAGGTCAAAAGGTATTGCGACACATGTACGGAGTGCCAACTAACCTTACCCACCACGAACTACCGGAGTCCTTTGGTGCCTCTGCCCATTATAGAGGTACCTTTTGAGCGGATTGCGATGGATCTGGTAGGGCCATTAGTAAAGTCGCCCGGGGCCACCAGCACATATTAGTAGTCGTAGATTACGCCACCCGGTACCCAGAGGCGTTACCACTCCGCCAAACTTTGGCTAAACTAATAGCCCATGAACTGTTTGCCCTGTTCTGTCACTTAGGGCTACCCAAGGAGATCCTTATTGATCAAGGTACTCCATTTATGTCTTAGGTGACTAAGGAGCTGTGTAAGCTACTCCAAATCAAACAGCTACGCACGTCGGTGTACCAGCCACAAACCGACGGGTTGGTGGAGAGGTTTAATAAGACCCTCAAAGCCATGCTAAAAAAGGTAATCGCCAAGGATGGGAGGGATTGGGACATGTTACTGCCCTATCTAATGTTCGCCATTCGCGAGGTACCGCAGGCGTCAACATGGTTCTCCCCATTTGAGCTATTGTTTGGCAGACACCCAAGAGGATTGCTAGATGTAGCCAAAGAGACTTGGAAACAGGAGCCCACTCCCCAAAAGAGTGTCATTGAGTATGTGACAAAAATGCAGGATCGGATTGCCATCATGCGGCCCATAGTAAAGGAGCATCTGTTGGATGCCCAGGCTGCTCAGAGACGCACATATAATAAAAGGGCCACGGTCAGGACTTTTAAAGGAGACCGGGTGTTGGTACTAGTACCCACCCCAGAGAGTAAACACATGGCCAAGTGGCAAGGGCTTTATGAGATACAGGGAAAAGTGGGGGAAGTGAATTATAAGGTGTACCAACCTGGGAAAAGGAAACCCGAGCAGCTGTACCATGTAAACCTGCTAAAGGCCTGGAAGGACCGAGAATGTTTGGTTACAGAGGCGACTCCGGTCATACAAACGGGGGACCCTCTGGCTATGGCCAAGGACCTGGCTGGGTGTGAGTTAAAAGTAAATGACACCCTCACAAAACAGCAGCGATGGGAGGCTCGAGCTTTAGTGCAGCAGAATATAGATGTATTCTCAGAGCTGCCGGGATGAACCTCGGTGATACAGCATGACATTATCACCGAGCCCCAGGTTAGGGTACGGATGAAACCATACAGAGTGCCAGAAGCCAGGAGGCAAGTGATAGCGGCTGAAGTGAAGCAAATGCTTCAATTGGGAGTCATTGAAGAGTCCCAGAGTGAGTGGGCTAGTCCCATTGTGCTAATACTGAAACCGGACGCGTCATTACGCTTCTGTAATGACTTCAGGAAGTTAAATGAGGTGTCAAAATTTGACCTCTACCCAATGCCTCAGGTGGACGAACTAATTGAAAGACTGGGAAAGGCCCAGTACTTCACCACGCTTGACCTCACTAAAGGGTACTGGCAGGTTCCCCTGACAGAATCGGCTAAAGAGAAGATCGCATTTATCACGCCAGTGGGTCTGTTTCACTATGTTGTCTTACCCTTTGGGTTACATGGGGCTCCCACCACATTCCAGAGGTTGATGGACATAGTATTAGAACCTCATCGGAAATATGCATCGGCCTATTTAGATGACATAGTCATCTTTAGTACCAAATGGGAGACCCACCTGTCCCAGGTACAAGCCGTGTTAGACTCGCTCCGAGTCGCAGGGTTAACAGCAAACCCAAAGAAATGTGCGATAGGGCTCACAGAAGCTCTGTACTTGGGTTACGTTATCGGTCGTGGGGTGATCAAACCCCAAGTAAACAAGATTGAGGCCATCCAAAACTGGCCCAAGCCCTTAAGTACTAAGCAGGTGAGGGCATTCCTTGGCATCATTGGTTGCTACTGCCGCTTTATATTCAATTTTGCGGGAGAATCAGCACCCCTAACGGACCTCTTAAAAGGAAAATGGACAGTGATGGTCCGATGGAATCCTCAGGCGGAATAAGGCATTCGAGTCCCTGAAGTCGGCGTTGTGTTGACAGCTGGTCCTCATCAGCCCCGACTTCAAAAAGACCTTTATTTTACAAACCGATGCCTCGGAGGTAGATCTAGGAGCGGTGCTGTCACAAGAGGTGAAGGGGAATGAGCATCCAGTCACCTACTTGAGCAAGAAACTGACCCCGGCAGAGAAAAATTATAGCATAGTGGAGAAGGAGTGCTTGGCGATTAAATGGGCTTTGGAGTCCCTACGCTATTATTTGCTTGGGCGTCAGTTTCAGTTGGTAACAGACTATTCCTCCCTCGTCTGGATGAGAAACGCAAAAGAGAGGAATGCCCGAGTCACCAGATGGTTCCTGTCCCTACAAAACTTCAGTTTCTCAGTGGAACATAAGGCGGGGAAGGCACAGGGAAATGCGGATGCCCTGTCACGAGCCCCCTGTATGTTAACAAATGTTCAACCCCACAAGATTGAACAGTGGGGGGGTATGTGAGGCAGCGACCAGAGTCATATGTGAGGGTCGCTATGTGTCCCCCAGAATGCGCTCAGAAGCGTATTAGATCTGCTGGAGTGCCCTGTCGTCACAACAGTGTGACTGTGACTCACAGGGCAGAATAAAAGTGGGTTTAAGCCTGGTCAAGTTATTTGGACCAAGGAGTTTATTCAGGAAAACCCAGTATGGATTTTTATTTTTGAAACGGACTACAGGACGGTAGTGGGGTCCGGTCCGTTTCCTCCAGCCCAGGTCTTATAAGTGGCCTGTGGCCACAGATTGGAGAAAGGAAAAGAAAACCTTCAAGAAGGGTTTGGGTGTGTCAGTTCTGAACTTTCACAGACACAGAGCAGTGGTCTGCAGAGCTCCCTATGTGAGGCAACACAGGGCCAAGCTGAGCCAAGGTCTGGCACCCCTCGTATACCCGGGCAGCGCGGTCGCTCTTGGTAACTGGCCACGGACTGTTTTGATGCTTCCCGGCTGCGATTCGGAGGATACAGCGTGTTGTGCACTGTGAGTGTTTTTGGTGGACATTAAACACATTTTTTTTGTTTGAACTTGCTGGGTCACTGCCTCATCTCTGCACAGCGTGGACGCTGCTGCTTTACACTTGGTTGCAGAATGCAGGCAGTGTGAACTGAGGCATATCCAAAGCATGCTGCAGGTCGTATATTAGGACTGCAACACTGGAGTTTAAGTCGACTGATAAGATGGAGGAAATACTGAGACAGTTGACCACCTCGCAGGTGCAACAGCAGAAGCTGCAAGAGGAGCAGCAGCAGCCACATGAGCAGCAACAGACCAACAATGTAATTCCCCAGCCACCCCATGCCAATTGGAAGCAAAGTACAAGGTCCTCTCAGCGCTGAGGAAGATGGCACCTGAGGACGACATGGAGGCGTTTCTCACCATTTTTGAACACACTGCAGAGCGGGAGAACTTGGCGGTGGCTCAGTGGGTGGTGTCCAACTTCTTGACGGTAGATGCCCAAAAGGCCTACCTGGACCTCAGTCGGGACGATGCCCTGGACTATGGGAAGCTGAAAGGTGAGATCCTTGCCCGACTGGGGGTTAATACATATGTGCGGGCCCAATGGGTGTTCCTGTGGTCCTTTTCTGAGACTTGCCCTGCCCGGTCTCAAGCCGATGACTTACTGCAACTGGTTAAAAAATGGCTACAGCCTGAGACTTTAACCCCGATCCAGATGGTAGAGAGGGTGGTGGTCGACCGGCTGGTGAGGGCCCTGCCAGCTGCCACACAACGTTGGGTGGGACAAGGGAACCCGGGCACTCTGGACCAGGTGGTAGGACTGGTGGAGCGATATACAGCCACTCATGACTTTATACGGGACACTGCTACACTTCGGCTGTCACGTAAGGCCCTGTCAGCTCAGGAGCCTGGGAAAAATCCACAACCCTCTACCAAGGCCCATACGGATTGTGCCCGAACTGAGGGGATATCTCGGAAGGAGAGTGTCAACCGCCCCGTGTCCCCTAGTGTAGCACCAAGGTTCCCTTGGGCCCCAGTCCTTAAGTGTTGGCGGTGCCAAGAGCCTGGACATGTGATTGCTAAGTTCCCCATAACAACCGAACCCATGGACTGCGGGTATACCCGCCGTGTATCTATGTATGCCCAGCCAGTCTGCACTCCCACTACAGACCCTACCGGTACCGAACCTCAGCAGTGTGAGGTACTCGTCAATGGGTACCAGACGGACCCTCTCTTGGACTCAGGGAGTTTGGTGACCCTGATACACAGGTCCCTGGTTGCCGGGGATAGACCTAATGAATGGAATGTGGGGGTAGTGTGCATACATGGGGACCTCCGTGAGTACCTGACTGAGGAGGTCACGTTCTCCACCCCGTGTGGGGAGATAAGACATGTGGTGGGAGTGGTAAAGACTCTTCCGTATGGGACTGTATTAGGAAGAGACTTTCCCCTGTTCTGGTCTCTATGGGAGACCAGGGTTAACGCTCTCAGGGTAAAAAGTATTCCGGGCACTGAACCTGAAGATCCCGAGTCAGGGATTCCTGCCGTAGGGGTCACCAATATAGGGACAGAGTGTAACCCCGATAGGTTTCCCTTAGAGGTGTTGGCTGGAGAAGTTGAGGAGAACTCACCGATTCCTGAGCTGGAGGTGTCACCTGGTAAGTTTGGGACTGCCCAGCTCCAGGACCCCACTTTGACCCGGGCCAGGGAAAGAGTAATCATGGTAAATGGGGTGGCTCAACAACCTGCTGCAGAGAAGGAGTTTCCCCGGATGGAGATCAACCAAGAGTTACTGTACAGGGTTGATAAAATCAGGGATGAGGTGGTAGAACAGCTGGTGGTGCCTCAACCCTATCATCAGGAAGTGCTCAATATGGCTCATTCTCACATGCTGGGAGAGCATTTGGGGGCCAAAAAGACACTAGAGCGCATATTGCAGCGGTTTTTCTGGCCTGGGGTCTATGCTGAGGTCAAAAGGTATTGCGACACATGTACGGAGTGCCAACTAACCTTACCCACCACGAACTACCGGAGTCCTTTGGTGCCTCTGCCCATTATAGAGGTACCTTTTGAGCGGATTGCGATGGATCTGGTAGGGCCATTAGTAAAGTCGCCCGGGGCCACCAGCACATATTAGTAGTCGTAGATTACGCCACCCGGTACCCAGAGGCGTTACCACTCCGCCACACTTTGGCTAAACTAATAGCCCATGAACTGTTTGCCCTGTTCTGTCACTTAGGGCTACCCAAGGAGATCCTTATTGATCAAGGTACTCCATTTATGTCTTAGGTGACTAAGGAGCTGTGTAAGCTACTCCAAATCAAACAGCTACGCACGTCGGTGTACCAGCCACAAACCGACGGGTTGGTGGAGAGGTTTAATAAGACCCTCAAAGCCATGCTAAAAAAGGTAATCGCCAAGGATGGGAGGGATTGGGACATGTTACTGCCCTATCTAATGTTCGCCATTCGCGAGGTACCGCAGGCGTCAACATGGTTCTCCCCATTTGAGCTATTGTTTGGCAGACACCCAAGAGGATTGCTAGATGTAGCCAAAGAGACTTGGAAACAGGAGCCCACTCCCCAAAAGAGTGTCATTGAGTATGTGACAAAAATGCAGGATCGGATTGCCATCATGCGGCCCATAGTAAAGGAGCATCTGTTGGATGCCCAGGCTGCTCAGAGACGCACATATAATAAAAGGGCCACGGTCAGGACTTTTAAAGGAGACCGGGTGTTGGTACTAGTACCCACCCCAGAGAGTAAACACATGGCCAAGTGGCAAGGGCTTTATGAGATACAGGGAAAAGTGGGGGAAGTGAATTATAAGGTGTACCAACCTGGGAAAAGGAAACCCGAGCAGCTGTACCATGTAAACCTGCTAAAGGCCTGGAAGGACCGAGAATGTTTGGTTACAGAGGCGACTCCGGTCATACAAACGGGGGACCCTCTGGCTATGGCCAAGGACCTGGCTGGGTGTGAGTTAAAAGTAAATGACACCCTCACAAAACAGCAGCGATGGGAGGCTCGAGCTTTAGTGCAGCAGAATATAGATGTATTCTCAGAGCTGCCGGGATGAACCTCGGTGATACAGCATGACATTATCACCGAGCCCCAGGTTAGGGTACGGATGAAACCATACAGAGTGCCAGAAGCCAGGAGGCAAGTGATAGCGGCTGAAGTGAAGCAAATGCTTCAATTGGGAGTCATTGAAGAGTCCCAGAGTGAGTGGGCTAGTCCCATTGTGCTAATACTGAAACCGGACGCGTCATTACGCTTCTGTAATGACTTCAGGAAGTTAAATGAGGTGTCAAAATTTGACCTCTACCCAATGCCTCAGGTGGACGAACTAATTGAAAGACTGGGAAAGGCCCAGTACTTCACCACGCTTGACCTCACTAAAGGGTACTGGCAGGTTCCCCTGACAGAATCGGCTAAAGAGAAGATCGCATTTATCACGCCAGTGGGTCTGTTTCACTATGTTGTCTTACCCTTTGGGTTACATGGGGCTCCCACCACATTCCAGAGGTTGATGGACATAGTATTAGAACCTCATCGGAAATATGCATCGGCCTATTTAGATGACATAGTCATCTTTAGTACCAAATGGGAGACCCACCTGTCCCAGGTACAAGCCGTGTTAGACTCGCTCCGAGTCGCAGGGTTAACAGCAAACCCAAAGAAATGTGCGATAGGGCTCACAGAAGCTCTGTACTTGGGTTACGTTATCGGTCGTGGGGTGATCAAACCCCAAGTAAACAAGATTGAGGCCATCCAAAACTGGCCCAAGCCCTTAAGTACTAAGCAGGTGAGGGCATTCCTTGGCATCATTGGTTGCTACTGCCGCTTTATATTCAATTTTGCGGGAGAATCAGCACCCCTAACGGACCTCTTAAAAGGAAAATGGACAGTGATGGTCCGATGGAATCCAAAGGGGGAATAAGGCATTCGAGTCCCTGAAGTCGGCGTTGTGTTGACAGCTGGTCCTCATCAGCCCCGACTTCAAAAAGACCTTTATTTTACAAACCGATGCCTCGGAGGTAGATCTAGGAGCGGTGCTGTCACAAGAGGTGAAGGGGAATGAGCATCCAGTCACCTACTTGAGCAAGAAACTGACCCCGGCAGAGAAAAATTATAGCATAGTGGAGAAGGAGTGCTTGGCGATTAAATGGGCTTTGGAGTCCCTACGCTATTATTTGCTTGGGCGTCAGTTTCAGTTGGTAACAGACTATTCCCCCCTCGTCTGGATGAGAAACGCAAAAGAGAGGAATGCCCGAGTCACCAGATGGTTCCTGTCCCTACAAAACTTCAGTTTCTCAGTGGAACATAAGGCGGGGAAGGCACAGGGAAATGCGGATGCCCTGTCACGAGCCCCCTGTATGTTAACAAATGTTCAACCCCACAAGATTGAACAGTGGGGGGGTATGTGAGGCAGCGACCAGAGTCATATGTGAGGGTCACTATGTGTCCCCCAGAATGCGCTCAGAAGCGTATTAGATCCGCTGGAGTGCCCTGTCGTCACAACAGTGTGCCTGTGACTCACAGGGCAGAATAAAATTGAGTTTGAGCCTGGTCAAGTTATTTGGACCAAGGAGTTTATTCAGGAAAGCCCGGTATGGGATTTTATTTTTGAAACGGACTGCAGGAAGGTAGTGGGGTCTGGTCCGTTTCCTCCATCCCAGGTCTTATAAGTGGCCTATGGACACAGATTGGAGAAAGAAAAAAAAACCATGCAAGAAGGGTTTGGGTGTGTCAATTCTGACTTGCACAGACACAGAGCAGTGATCTGCAGAGCTCCCTGTGTGAGGCAACACAGGGCCAAGCTGAGCCAAGGTCTGGCACCCCTTTCTTACCCGGGCAGCACGGTCGCTCACGGCAACTGGCCACGGACTGTTTTGTTGCTTCCCGGCTGCGATCCGGAGGATACAGCATGTTGTGCACTGTGAGTGTTTTTGGTGGACATTAAACACATTTTTTTTGTTTGAACTTGCTGGGTCGCTGCCTCAGCTCTGCACAGCGTGGACGCTGCTGCTTTACAATATATACAGTATATGTATGTATTCTATGTGTATATATGTAATGTTTTGTAAGCTGTCAGTGTGATTTTACAGTAGCCAGACATGAATTGCCAGCTTTTCAAAGGACACCAGTGTGTAAAAATCAGACAGCACTCACATGGTGCCAGTGCTGTGCGATGTTTTTCTCACACCCATTGACTTGCATTGGCGAGTCTCGTCCGAGAATCGCAAAAATACGCAGCATGCTGCAATTTTTTTTCTCAGTCCGATTTCCGCTGAGAAAAAACTCCCAAATGAGATGTCACCTATTGAATAACATTGGTCCAAGTGCAATCCGATTTTTTTATCGGATTGCACTCGTCCGTATTTCTTGCCAGTGATTATGAGCCCTTAGGTCTGCAGACAGTTTTATCTAACCACAGCACTAAATGACAAGGTGGGATACAGCAGGCTGTTTAATATTTTTTCACTAGCTACATGTGAATTAGAATACTATACTAGTGCATGGATCACAATAGAAGCAGTGCACAACACGTGCCCTTCTGGCTTTCTTTGTGGACGTCAGTATGGCCAAAAAAGAAAAAGAAAGTGCTTGAAGGTAAATTAACAGCCTCACTGGACACTAGCTAGCTACACTCTCTGACTGATATACAACCACCTAGCTAACTAGCTAAAATGCAGGATACAGCAAGCTTTTTCACATTTAGCTAGTGAAAAAATATTAATTAGAATGCTACACTTGTGCACAGAGCACTATAGAAGCAGCGCACAACACGTGCCTTGCTGGCTTTGTAGACCTCAAATATTTTCCCGTACTTTTACTGAATGTTACCAATTTTTACCGATTTGATAAAATTTTGCTTGGGTTTCCCATCACGAATCCGAA
This sequence comes from Dendrobates tinctorius, assembly GCF_039654945.1. NCBI lineage: Eukaryota > Metazoa > Chordata > Amphibia > Anura > Dendrobatidae > Dendrobates > Dendrobates tinctorius. The sequence goes on along the minus strand of NW_027361672.1, from coordinate 42,064,195 downwards.
TGTGCCATATTTGTGCCAAATTTATGTTTGGCGATCGTTTTCTGAACAAATTTGCTCATCGCTAGTGATGATGTCAGAACAGCTTAATTCTTCATCTAGCAATGCTGTCATAACGAGCACTGCAGATGTTATTGTAGTAACCCAGTAGTACACTAACGTGATGATCTTACAATAGACTGTGCTGTCATTACTAATCTATTTTGTATTGTGGAAATGTCAAAATACCGTTTATCTTTAAACCATGTTCTATTGTGTAGATATCACAGTATTATTTCTGATTTATCCGAGACTGTATTCTGACAAAATCATATCACAAATGCCTGAGTTTTTACATTTGAGTGAGTCCTGTGTTAAAAAGAAGTGACTACATTTTTGTGTTTATTTTTGGTCAGTCTTCTGTTGTAGTGATGTCACATTAGTTATTCTGTTTATATAGGCAATTTTCTGAAATAAAAAACCTATAAATCCTACAAACACAAAGCATCAATGTAACCAAAAGTGGTCTATAAAAATTAGAAGCTTTATTGAATAATGCATGCTAAAATCAGACAAAGATAAAGTGAGAGTTAAAAGCTAAATAAAGGTATTTAACACAAATTGCAAGGGTAGAAAATCATGGATTCATGATAGATATGAGTGAATTATTTTAAAATCAAATTTGGCAATATCGCAAAATTTTTCCTCAAAATTATATTTTTGCCAACTAAATTTTCCAAGAATTGCAATACTGAAAAGCCTCTGTCTGGAAAATACATATTTAGCACTCTAAAGTTACCTAGGTGTGTATTGAATTGTCATGTGCAGAATCATCTCTGTAATGCAAACACAGCCTTATTTTTATCCAAGTGACCTAAACCTATCTGCTTGGGAGAAAATAGGTTATAACTGGCGGTAACCAGCAGCTTGTTTAACTACATGTTGAAGTTTTGGGCTTTGTAGGCTATCTAAATTGTATAAACAGTCCAAAAATTATCCTTGTTTGAGGAGTATCAATGGTTTTGTTTTTTCTTTGCTAAATGTAAAAGACAAAGCTATATCACAAACCATCCCAAAATTGTACCTTTCTTTATGAAGACAAACAAGATGCACATTTTTTAAATTGAAAAAGTAATGACTTTATAGCTGTGATTGAAAAAAATGTATCCTTTTTTTAAATCTGCAACAGATTTGCTGTTTACAAAATGATAAAGTCTTTTTATAAAACCATACAAAGATGATTATTTTTTTTAGGGAGCAAGAACAGGCCAGCTGTTTTCACAGTGAAAAAGCAACGGCTTGTCAAGAAGCCTTTCATAAAATTACCCTATTTCGGGAGCTGTTTTATGTTTGCGTACCCTAAAGACAGTGCACATCTGCTGTATATTATAGCTATAAAAAACAGTGGGCAGCCAGTAGTTGTGTGTGGCACGCCAATAGCAAACTGTGTCCTTTCTGTACACTAGTCAAATCTGCTGAGCCAGGAGTCCATGCAATCAGAGTTCAGGATATCTGCTTAAGAAAAGATAAGGGGCAGATACGACTGGACCTGGTCGCAACTCTGTTTGCTGATGTCCATAAGCTTATGGCACTGGCAGATAAACCATCTGGTCCATCAATTGATATACAATATATTGTAATTTGTGATGCGGCTGCTGCCTTGGTTATTTGTAAAGTTGTTAAGTTCGTGAAATAAAATTGCAATCATGGAATTCCAAGAACTTGGGTTTCATCATTTTAATACATATAGCCCTTTCTGACCTCCCCTATACAGGGGATGCACATTAAGGGAACCTACTCATAGATGCAGTCGGCAACTGTCCACAATGCAGAAGTTTTATCGATTAGGAAAAGCTCATTTGCATGGTAGTATTCCAATTTCCCCTCCCCAAAAAATTCTTAACAATATTGAGAAAAATGGAAATGGAGTTCAAAGAATTTTGTTTTGATGCTTTTCAACAACTTTGCTATTTCTCATTATCGTGATCAACGTGCTTTGTGGAAAATTCAGCCATGAAACACAATTTTACCCAAACTTAGAAAGTGCATTGCGATGCTTCACTCGCACCCATAGACTGTGATCTGAATTTGGCTTGCAATTACAGCATGCTGCAATTTTTTCCTGCCCGATCGTGATCTGATAAGGGCAGAAAAAACACTTTTGAGATCAGAAGCATGGGATTAAATTGGTACAAATGCAATCCAATTACATACAGACAGTACAAGGATGACAAGAGAGGAAAAAAATCGTTCCTCTCTCCTGGATGAGAATGGGACCGATTTTATTCATACGCACGTGGAGTGTACCCTTAACATACCTTTTCCTGAACAAGTCTTCTTCCCTATTCCTAAAGCCTGATGTTAGCTATGTGTTACTTCACAAAGCTTGTGGGCCCTGGCACAACTGCAAATTATAAAGAGTACATTTTGGTGGGTTCTGATAAAACTGTTTCGCCCCATCATTTATTCTCAAACATAAAAACACACAAATTAAAAAGGCCCTTGAGAAAGAGTGTTCAGACGAAACTGGTCAGGCGGATGAAAGAATACAGCAGAGACACGAAAAAGCCTTTTTAATCAATTTGAAAAGATACATTTTCTCTTATGGTTGAAGTTTTGGCTCCGCTCATACTGTATTTGCAATGCATATTTGGTGCATACATAGGGAAAAAATTATTGAGATGGAAACCAAATGCTTGGCACAGAAGTATATAGCAATACCTGCCATAAAATTGCACAAATCAACAGTTAGAAATAGTACAATAATTTGTGTTTTAATATTTGTTATGTTTTCATTATTCTAATTTGTTTCTAATTTGTAGTTTAGATATATTACCTGTGCTGGAGCTAGTATTATGACAATGATTGGTGAGTGTGGTTTTTGGGAGTGTTCAATTATTTGTAATTTAAAAAATATATACAGTATATGGGTTTTTTATCAGTCTCTACAGTTCAAGCATTTCTGAAACACATTTTGATTTACATTCTGTAATTCCACAGCTCATTTTTTTTTTTTTTTAAATGTCTGTTAAACATAAAGGTTTTCACAAAGGACTAAGGGCTCATGCAGATGTCCATGGAAATCATCCCGAGCATGGACCACAGTGCACGGATTGGCCACAGCCCTCCCGACCCAAGCGTAACAGAAACTTAAACATAAATGAGACCTATATAGACATTTGCCCTTACTGTTGTTACTGCTTAAAGGAGTTGTCCACTGCTGGACAACCTCAGCTTAAAAGGAATCTGTCAGCAGGTTTTTGTTATGTTATCTGTGAGCAGCATAATGTATTGGCAGAGAGCCTGATTCCAGTTACTTGGCTGCTTGGTGCAGATTTCTAAACTGTGTATAACCCCGCCCACACCACTAACTGGTCTATCCCTATGTTTACTTGCATTGTAACCAAGCTACCTATCAGTGGTGGGGGCAGAGTTACACAGATTAGCATGATTTGCCTACATTTGAGACCTAGTCCTGTAGTGATAATCTTCTGCTGATAAAACACCTTGTATTGAAACTATGGCACACAGCCTAATAAGCAACACATAAATTAGTCCTAGTATTAGGATATATAAACCCATATTTATGAATTTTTGGGGGTACCACAATTTTGTCATAGCCAAACCATTACCACCAATTAGGGGTACTGGGCAATGTGGTTTTGTACACTGTGGCACATAGCTTGCATTGATCAATATTGATCACTATTTGGGTGTCTTCCACTTACAGCTACTGCTTGTGATTGAGGGTCATATTAATATATTATGCTATGCTTTAGCTCAACGATCACTGGGTTTTGGCCGTTGCAGCTGAAAAGAGGAAATCGGTAAACCAGGGGAAGAGTCCTGAGATCATTTGCATATTCCCAGTGCCTTCTGGGATAAGTGAAGAGTCTCCGCGAGCTCATCGATCACTGGCTTTTGGCCGTTGCAGCTGAAAAGAGGAAATCGGTAAACCGAGCGCCGAATTTTGTCTCATTTTTCATCATTTTGAAATCTCAATATGGAAGAGGCCAGGAGCCATTTGGTGAGCTGCATTTCTTGCTAAATGTTCACAGACTTACCAGTGGAAAAGCCAAACTTCACATGCCACAAATGCAAGCTTGTGTTCCTGTTGGAGGAAAAGTTGCAAAATCTCGAAGAGAGGTTAGCTACATTGAAGATCATTAAGGAAGATGAAGAGTTCTTAGACAGAGTAGAATTATCTCTTCATGTTACAGAAAGAGAAGAAATTCGAAGTGCACCTGAAGAAACAGAGGAATGGAAGCATGTGACCCAGAGAAGCAGGAGGATCAGGAGGCAGTCAGCACCCATACTGCTCAGAAACCAGTACCAGGCTCTCACGCAGGAGAACGATGAAGAAATACATCAGGATAAGTCTTTGCCCACAAACAGCACCTTGTACACCTTCAGAATCCTCCTGGATGAAGAAAGAAAAATGTTGTGAAGAAGAAACGGAGAGTGGTGGTCATGGGGGATTCCCTGTTGAGAGGAACAGAGGCCGCTATATGCAGACCAGATATAACTTCAAGAGAAATGTGCTGTCTTCGGCTAGTTTCACACTAGCTTTATTTGCGTTGCGTTTCATGCGCACATCAAACGCATGACAAAAACGTTTACAAACGCTTGTAAATGCTGCGTTTTTTTCTCGCCTCATCGTGCGCGTTAAGCCAGAAAACGCAGCATTTGTATGCGTTTTAAAGCGTTTTTCATGCGTTTGCATTTTTATTGCGCATGATGTCACAATCACAGGAGTAATAATCCTTGACCAATTAGTGCAACAGGCTCCACCAATTGGACAGCAGTGGGCGTGTGTTATTGGAATTCTTTATATAGACCCTGTTTACAGCTATTCTTCACATTTGCTTGTTATTTTTCTTGACGACATGGATCTGCGCTGGAAGAGTTTTCACTTCAACTTGGATCTGGACATCAGGATGGCTCAGGCTTATGCTGTTGCTTGCCATGAACAAAGAGAGAGAGACAGCGAAGACGGCAACGGCGTCGTTTGTGGATTCATCCAATTGTTGAACTCCAGGAGAGCCGTGAAGCATACCACACCCTCTACAGTGAGCTACAGGCAAACCCGGATAAGTTTACTGATTACACACGGATGACCCAACAAAGCTTCATGTATTTGCTTAGTCGTGTACAAGATGCCATCCGTAGACAGACACACAGCTCCATCGTGCGATTCCTCCCGAGGAACGGCTCCTGGTCACATTACGGTACATTGTATTGCAAAGCCAATGCCTGCCTAATTTTATTTGTTCTCTGATGTACTATTCAATTCTGGCAGAATTCTTGAACTGCCATGTACTTAACCAAAGGCTGCAGCATTATTTTTCTACCATTTATTAAAGCAAAAGATGCATTTTTATTCATTGGTATGCCCTCTTTTTGTGTGCTTTTGGGTGTGGTAAAAATCCATATACACTATTAATTTTTGTTGTTTCTTTGTGTCACAGATTCCTGGCTACTGGAGAGACACTCTCTTCACTGCACTTCCAGTACTGGCTAGGAATAACCACCTTGTCTGGAATAATTGCAGACACTTGCAGGGCTTTGTGGGACGTTCTCTGTCCAGAATTTAAGCCCCTGCCCGCCGTGGAAAAGTAAGCAATTTTCCTAACTGTTTAGGTGCGGTGGATGGGAAACACATCAGGATTATAAAACCCAAGAGAACTGGATCAGAGTACTACAACTATAAAAAGTACTTCTCTACAGTACTCATGGCCATTTCTGATGCAGACTGTAAGTTTGTTGCAGTGGACATTGGGGCATTTGGCCGTGTAAATGACTATCAGGCTTTTAAGAACTTGGACATGGGCCGGAGGTTATATGGCAACCAGTTCAATTTCCCCATGCCACGGCCTCTTCCCAACACCGAAGGTCCGCCACAGCCCTTTTGTAATGGTTGGGGATGAGGCATTCCAGATGTGCCAAAACCTCCTCAAACCCTACTCCAGCCGGGACATGGACCACACCAAACAAATTTTTTATTATAGGCTGACCAGGAAAAGAAGAAATGTAGAGTGAGCCTTTGGTATACTTGTGTCCAGATGGAGCATTCTCAGCACAGCCATTAATCTTAAACTGGAAACCGTGGATGAGGTGGTAAAGGCCTGTGTTGTTCTACACAATTTTGTGATGGTTAGAGAGCACCCGCATTTTGAACTTGATGATGCCGCTCCTAACCCCTTGCCAGAATTTAATCAGCACCCTCTCAGGTCATCCGTTGAAGTAGGGCAAATGAGGGACCAATTTGCGGCCTACTTCAACTCAGATGTAGGACGGGTGGCCTGGCAAGAGCAAATGGAGTAAGCAATTTTTTTTTGGTTGTATGTTAATAAAAAGCCTGTGTTTATACCTGTAGTCTACTCTGTCTTTTTCAATTTAAAATTATGATACAAGGCCAGGTTACTGAACATATGGCGTGTATTTTCCACATCATCTCCTCAGTTTATAAACACACACTGAATAGAGGATGGGGTTATTTACAAGGTCTATCTATAATAACCTGGGATTGTATTCCAAACAGTTAAATGATGTTAAAAAACACCATAGTAGATTAACTGTTAATGATGCAAGGCAAGGTAACAATAGATAGGCCTTGCACTCAATACCATCCTCTATTCAGTCTGTGCGATATTACCTGAGAAAAGAGACTGAGGGGATTTGGAAATTGCAAGTCATATAGATTGGTGTTTTTGACAACACATATCTCCAAGATTGACACACGAAACATGTGTCAATAATGGAGCTATGTGTTCACAAAAACGCAAACTGTATGGCACAGTGTGTGTACGGCGCAGTGTGTGTAGGCTGCAAAAGACACATTAACCAAACCTTTTTTGAAAAAAAAGTATTCAACATTTATTTTTTAAGTAAAAAAATGAAAAATTTATTGTCTCTTTGAAGGATGTTTGAGGGAAGAATGGGATACTTTAGGGGTGTGGAAAGACGAGGTATGGCTGGAAATTGAGGAAGGGGTTCTAGGTGAAGGCGCTACTAAATTAGTGGGGGAAGGGAGTTCAGGCATGGAAAAGGAGGCAGGTTGAGAAATGTTAGGAGAGGGGGGACTGACTAACAAAGTCTTTTGTTTCATGGTCTTCTTTGGGGCAGGAGTCACCAGCCTGGACCTACTACCACCATGTCACCGCCTTACATTACTTGACCACCTAGAGCTGGTGGACCATGATCGTGATGAAAAAAATGAGTGTGGTACTCCCCTAGGGTGCTCGGTGGTGGTGCTGGCGGTGCTCCTTGAAGGAGAAATTGTGGTGTCGGTGCTCATCGAAGGTGAATTGTGCGCGGTGCTTCTGTTAGGAGAAGTGGTGGCGGTGCTCCTATCAGGCGAAGTGTTGGCGGTGCTCCTCTGATGAGGAGTGGTGGCGGTGCTATGAGGAGGCGAAGTGTTGGTGGTGCTCCTCTGATGAGTGGTGGTGATGGTGCTATGAGGAGGTGAAGTGGTGGCGGTGCTATGAGGAGGCGAAGTGTTGGCGGTGCTCCTCTGATGAGGAGTGGTGGCGGTGCTATGAGGAGGCGAAGTGGTGGCGGTGCTCCTCTGAAGAGTAGTGGTGGCGGTAATCCTATGAGGAGATGTGGTGGTGCTGCTCCTCTGAAGAGGGGTGGTGGCGGTAGTCCTTGAATGGTGAGGAGTTGTGGCGGTGCTCTCATGCAGTTGAGAAGTGGCAGTGCTCCGATCTGGAGATGATGTTCTTTCTGTGCTCCGAACAGGAGAAGAGGTTGCTGTGGCCCAAGATGATTTTGCGCTTGTGCGCCAAGATGATGTCACTGTGGCAGTACTGGTGCTCCAGACCGGAGCAGTGCTTGACATGGTGGTGGCGGTGGTGGAGTGTCCAGCAGCACTCGGCATTTGTGTTGCATAGTGGTGTCCGGCTTGGCTAGGAATGCATGTGGCCATGCATTGATATGCAGCAGAAGTCAGTACTGTGGTGAAGCGAGTCAGTGGTGGCACAGGTGGGAATGACAACACTGACTGCTGCACGTACTGATTCTGCTGCATAGCCTGCAAGTAATCAGTGTTGCAGGCGTGTAACACAGTCAGCTGTTGCTCAGGACTAAGGTGATCCGCCATGCCCCGTTCAATTTTACTAAAGAAATGGTGCGCTGGTCTATTGAGATCGGCCTCCAGCCGGTCAAGGCATAGTGCGGAAGAGTGGAAGAGGTGTTCCATGTAGTTAAAACCACGTTCCATTAGTGAAAAAACACTTTCTACTCTTTCGGACAGCGTCTTGAGGCTGGCATGAAAGGCCTCGCTCAAGTGCATGAACTTGGGCAAGACAGGCTTGTCCAAGGCCCTCTGCCGCAGGCGGGTAGTGCCCGCATAACCAGTGGCAGAGACCTGGGACAGCGGAACACCTGATTGACCAGCTTCCTGGTCACCAGCTGTCTGTGTTGCTGACCTGCAACTTGCTTCCTGGCTGTCTGATGGCTGGGATGGGTCCGAGTTCGATCGATGAAGAACCGCTCCCAGGACTTGTCAAACAGTCAATGCGGCATCCCAACAAATTGAATACACAATGCATACACTGTTGAACCTGAGGAGACTTGTGTGTTTCCTGCAAGTATATATCTTGCAATAAACACACATGTATCATCAGGAACAAGAGTGAAGCATGAAATATACAGCCTGACAATACACAATGCATACACTATTGAACCTGGGGACACTTGTGTGTTTCCTGCAGGTATATATCTTGCAATAAACACATATGTATCATCAGGAAAAAGAGTGAAGCATGAAATATACAGCATGACAATATACAATGCATACACTATTGAACCTGAGGACACTTGTGTGTTTCCTGCAAGTATATATCTTGCAATAAACACACATGTATCATCAGGAACAAGAGTGAAGCATGAAATATACAGCATAACAATACACAATGCATACACTATTGAACCTGAGGATACTTGTGTGTTTCCTGCAAGTATATATCTTGCAATAATCACACATGTATCATCAGGAAGAAGAGTGAAGCATGAAATATACAGCATGACAATACACAATGCATACACTATTGAACCTGGGGACACGTGTGTTTCCTGCAAGTATATATCTTGCAATAAACACACATGCATCATCAGGAACAAGAGTGAAGCATGAAATATACAGCATGACAATACACAATGCATACACTATTGAACCTGAGGACTGTTTCCTGCAAGTATATATCTTACAATAAACACACATGTATCATCAGGACAAGAGTGAAGCATGAAATATTCAGCATGACAAAACACAATGCATACACTATTGAACCTGGGGACACGTGTGTTTCCTGCAAGTATATATCTTGCAATAAACACACATGTATCATCAGGAACAAGAGTGAAGCATGAAATATACAGCATGACAATACACAATTAATACACTATTGAACCTGAGGACACTTGTGTGTTTCCTGCAAGTATACATCTTGCAATAAACACACATGTATCATCAGGAACAAGAGTGAAGCATGAAATATACAGCATGACAATACACAATGCATACACTATTGAACCTGAGGACACGTGTGTGTTTCCTGCAAGTATATATCTTGCAATAAACACACATGTATCATCAGGAACAAGAGTGAAGCATGAAATATACAGCATGACAATACACAATACATACACTATTGAACCTGGGGACACTTGTGTGTTTCCTGCAAGTATATATCTTGCAATAAACACACAAGTATCATCAGGAACAACAGTGAACCATGAAATATACAGCATGACAAAAAACAATGCATACACTATTGAACTTGAGGACACATGTGTGTTTAATGCAAGTATATGTCTTGCATAAATACACAAGTATCATCAAGAACAAGAGTCAATGCAGCATCGCACAACAGAGAAATACTTACTGAATGCCTTTTTGACAGTTGAAGAGGCGCTGTCCCAGCCCTCCATCAACGCTGCGGCCACTTCTTTCCAGAGCTGCCGGATCACCACAATGTCTTTGTACTGCTGGTCACGGCTGTCCCACAATGGGACATGCTCCTGGACAAGGCTGATGATTTGCTCATTGTCGAGATACACGTCTTCATCCCGTTGTGAAACCTAGAAAAGAAATACATTTAGAATCTTTGAAGTTGTGGAGAATGATATAGATGCAAAAAAAGGGGAGAAAAGCAGGCCAGAAAAACAGGAATACAAAACATTATTAGGCAAAAAAACCAAAAAAAAAGTATCCTTACAGTGCGTCTCCTTCCCGCCGTGCCTTGTGGATGCTGCTCCGGCTGTTCACGCTCACTTGCCTGGTCCGATGCTGAGGTCTGAAAAAGAACAGAAATAATTACCCATTTGTAGAGGCAGGTTACACAAAGGTAGCAAAATACTCATCTCACGATCTGCGTCTGCCAATTCTTGCCTGGTAGGAGAATATTCTGATCCAGAAGACATGCTGGGGAAAAAAAAACATTAGTACATTATATATTTTAAAGGACAGGCTCACATACATTGGTTTTATTATACTCACATTAAAGCTGCTGTGTTCTCCAAACTAATGGATTCTCGCTGGCTGGGTGGGTGTCTTGTCTTGTCTTGCAGTCTGTCTGGAGAGTGATGATCTGGCACTACAAAGCCCTTCTTTTAACTCCCCTCCACCACAACAATGTTGCTTGTTTAGGGAGTGGATTTACCAAGTGTCTAGACATTGTTTACTCTGAAATCGCGTGCGCACGTCAGCGCCCCCATAGACTCTAATGCTATTTTTTTGCGCATTGCGTGCACTGACGCGTGCATGCCCATTTTTAACGACGTTGGGCGGAACAAAAAATGCAACATGTAGTGACCGGCGTGTCTGGTCGCACACCTGAAAAATGCGCAGCGCACTGAAACGCTGAGGCACGCGTGCAATCACTAGACACTGCGCCCGCCGTTTTGAAGATAGGGGACCATTGCGCGTGTGACCGATAGCGCACAATGTGCAGCGCGATAAAACGCTAGTGTGAAACCAGCCAGGTGCAAAAATTAAAGATGTGTCTGACAGGATATCAGGACTCTTCAGACCTACAGATGACTACCCATTCCTGCTGATACATGTGGGGACAAAAGATACAGCAAGAAATGACCTGGAAGCCATCTGCAGTGACTTTGAAAACTTAGGCAAGAAAGTGAAAGAACTGGGAGCGCAGGTGGTCTTCTCTTCCATCCTCCCAGTGGATGGCCATGGAACAAGGAGGTGGAATAAGATTCTGCAGGTGAACAACTGGCTACGTCGATGGTGCCGTCAGCAAGGATTTGGATTTCTGGATCATGGAGTGAATCACCTATACGATGGACTACTTGCTAGAGATGGGGTGCACCTTACGAAGACTGGAAAACATGTATTTGGAAGTCGCCTTGCTACACTCATCAGAAAAGCTTTAAACTAGAACAATGTGGTAAGGGAAGCAAAAGGCCAGAAAAAGCCATACACCTGGCAAATGCTATTGAGAACTCTGCTATTAGAAGTGGAAAGGAAGAACAAAGACAAAAAAATCTAAATAATAAAAATATTGGAGAAAGAGAAACCAATCAGAAACTAAAATGTTTCTATACTAATGCACAAAGCATGGGCAACAAACAAGGAAAACTGGAACTACTAACACAGGAAAAGAAATATGATGTCATTGGAATCACTGAAACTTGGTGGAACGATACACATGATTGGAATACAAGGCTAGAAGGATACAACTTATTTGCAAGAAACAGACTTGATAAACGAGGAGAAGGTGTTGCATTGTATGTTAGAAATTTGTATATCTGCACAGAGATTGCAGCTTCAGAGACTGGGAATTCTGTGGAAACTGTTTGGGTAAGAATACAAGGACAGAACAATGGAAAGGACACCATTGTAGGCATTTACTACAGGCCGCCTGTGCAAGCTGAAGATATGGATGAACTGTTTATGCATCAAATGGCCGAGTTCTCCAAAAAATATGACATAGTTGTCATGGGAGATTTCAACTATCCAGACATTTGTTGGGAATCTCTCTCAGGCAAAACTAACAGATCAAGGAAATTCATATCCTCTCTTGCTGACAACATTATCTTCCAAAAGGAAGGGTAGAAAACAAGGGGATCTGCTACCTTGGATCTAATCCTTATAAACAGGGAGGAAATGGTTGAGGAGGTAAAAGTGGCTGGGACCCTAGGAGGTATCGACCATGCTATTGTAGAATTTTGGATAACTAGAGGAGGAAGACCTGTGAAGACTCAGACGTCAAGGTTAGATTTCAGAAAGGCAGATTTTAAGGGATTCAGAAAGAGAATTGGAGGGATCCAATGGCTGGATATCCTTAAAGACAAAAAATGTCCAGGAAGGATGGGAAATCTTGAAAAATGAAATTCTCAAAGCACAATTGTTAACAATTCTGAAAAGAGGGATGAATAGGAAGCACAAGAAATTTTTGAACCCCCTCTCCATAATCTTTGAAAATTCTTGGAGAACAGGAGAAGTCCCAGAAGACGTGAGAAGAGCAAATGTTGTTCCTATCTTCAAAAAGGGGAGAGAGGTTGGACCCAGGCAACTATAGGCCGGTGAGTCTGACTTCTATACCAGGAAAGATCTTTGTACAAATTATTAAACAACATGTATGTCAGTACCTGGATAAGAATGAAGTGATTAAACAGAGTCAGCATGGGTTTGTAACTAATAAGTCATGTCAGACTAACTTAATTTCCTTCTATGACAGAATCACTGATTGGGTGGATGAGGGAAATGCTGTAGATATAGTATATCTTGACTTCAGCAAAGCATTTGACAAAGTATCTCACACAATCCTTTTTGAAAAAATGACTAGGTATGGAATGGACAAGGCAACTGTTAGGTGGATTCATTACTGGCTTAGTGATCGGACCCAAAGAGTGGTCGTAAATGGCTGCACATCCAGTTGGAAGAATGTCTCAAGTGGGGTACCACAGGGCTCTGTCCTGGCCCCAGTATTGTTCAACATCTTTATCAATGATTTAGATGAAGGAATTGAGGGTAAACTGATTAAATTTGCTGATGACACAAAGCTAGGAGGGATAGCTAATACTAGAGAAGAGAGAGAGAGAGAGGATTCAAAAAGATATAAATAAACTGGAGCAGTGGGCAGCAACTAACAGAATGGTTTTTAACAGGTTAAAATGCAAAGTACTACATCTGGGCAATAAAAATGAAAAAAGCATATACAGAATGGGAGGAATAGGGCTAAGCAACAGCACATGTGAAAAAGACTTGGGTATACTAATAGATCACAGACTGAATATGAGTCAACAGTGTGATGCAGCAGTAAAAAAGGCAAATGCAATTCTAGCATGTATTAACAGAAGCATACAGTCTAGATCACGTGAAGTCATTATTGCCCTCTACTCCTCTTTGGTCAGACCTCATCTGGAATACTGTGTCCAGTTTTGGGTGCCACATTTTAAAAAAGACATCAACAAACTGGAGCAAGTTCAGAAAAGAGCGACCAGAATGGTGACCGATCTGCAAACCCTGTCTTATGAGAAAAGGTTGCATGATTTGGGAATGTTTAGCTTGCAAAAGAGAAGACTGAGAGGAGACTTAATAGCTGTCTACAAATATCTCAAGGGCTGTCACATTGTAGAAGGATCATCTTTATTCTCATTTGCACAAGGAAAGACTAGAAGCAATGGGATGAAACTGAATGGGAGGAGACACAGATTAGATATTAGAAAAAACTTTTTGACAGTTAGAGTGATCAATGAGTGGAACAGGCTGCCATGAGAAGTGGTGAGTTCTCCTTCAATGGAAGTCTTCAAACAGAGGCTGGACAGACATCTGTCTGGGATGATTTAGCGAATCCTACTTTGAGCAGGGGGTTGGACCTGATGGCCCAGGAAGTCCCTTCCAACTCTACGATTCTATGATTTACACACCTTCATATGCTTTGTAATATTATCTGAGCCAAGGTATTATATACTGTAAAATTAGAACAACTCACCTTAATGGCCTGTGGTGTGGGGAAGCAAGGAAACTGTGGAGTCATCACGTGTGAGATCCATAAGAAGAAAAAGAGAAAAAAATCCAGCTTCCAAAAAATCCAAATTTATTGCAGATAAAACCAGAATCGGACAGGACAAAGCTCATATAATGTGAACACTAGCAACGCGTTTCGAACAATGAATGTTCTTTCTCAAAGCCCTTTTACCTGCATTTTCTGCCAAGAGGTGCAGATTCTGTGCAGAAAATTCTGCAGGCAAATCTGCAACGTGTGCTTTTCTGCCCTCTGAATAGGGCAGATGTTTTTGTATTATGTTCTGGTTTAGTTATAGCACTATCTAGTGGTCATTGTAATTTTGGGTCCAAAAAAGTAATTCTACTCTGTAGCCATCTCTTTGCCATTTGTAGACTAAACAAATAATTTTACTGTATCACCGTGTCTATATGAGTAGTGTGCCTAAAAAAAAAAGCACCACCTGCATGACGAGGTGTCTGAATTCCAAGCACGATGTAGTACACACCTTAAAAAGCATGACATATCTGAGCCTACTCCTGCTCCCTTTTCTTCTGCGGTCTCGGTATCTTCCTCCCTCTCATGATCAACAGGGCCACCTGCCTCCCTGCAAAGAGAGGATTCACTGATTCACACTGTAGGATTTGAAAAAGCGCAAATAGGGTCTTATCTGGTAGACAGGGTACAGATAGTACTACACTTCCACTCACCTGATGTATGAGAAGTATAGAATTGCCAGTCAGCTGCCGCACATCCACCGGCCAAATCAATGACCACAGAGATATTCAGATAAATAGAACTTTTTGTGGATTTATTGCGTTGCTAGACATGACTCAGAATCAATAATTCTTAAAAGGATTGCAGATTTATTCATATTCCCTATTATGAATTTATCTGCAAAGAGAGGATGTGACAGCACCGACACCACTAGTGTCACCGTGAATCTCCACACCGCCCCATGGAAGTGATCTGCTTTCCATCCCCCAAACTGTTGAATGAAAGAGGAAATACCCCCCTACCGACCCATGAGCCATGGTCCTGACTGACAGCATTTGACCCTAAAAATTAACTTTTATTCCAATATTTAAAACCTGGATAATACCAGTATAGAGAACAGGGTACATGATATTTTTGACATACAAATTGTGCAATATATCAGGGCACTACACTCGCCCTAATAGGCCCTAGTGCGTCCCTTCCTTGCCGCGGAGGTTGGCACCCTAATATATGCGATGTGGCACCCCCGCTCAACGTCGGTGACCCTAATAGCACCCTAAACAGACCCTAGTCCACGACTAGGATACACAAAAACACAAACACACACAAATCCCGAAAAAATGACCCCTGGTGGAGAGACCATGTACTGTCTCTAGGAGTACACCTAATCTTAACACAGAGTGGTGGGTATATATCCACCCTCATATCTCGTAGTAAAAAATGCTTATGGTTGCAGCTCAATTAGAAACTTATCTCGTAGGAAAAAATGCTAAATGCTGCATGGGTGACAGACTGTAGCTTTCTAAAAAAGCGTTTACACATAACAACAATGCATAGATCAAATCCAAAAGGAGTTCATCAGGAAAAAATATTTGCTGATCTAACGTATTCAAAGGACATAATAGTCCTCAAAGTTCACAATAGACACAATAGTCTCTTTTATAAGCGAGGATGGCAGAAAACACCATTAAATTCATTCATGGGATAACCCAATGACCCAATATACAAATTGCCATCCATCAGTCTGTCAGCATAAAAATTCAAAAAAATACTTATCAGCCATCAGATGATATCGAGCCCAGCCCGACGCGTTTCCCCCTCTTGGATGCTGAGGGTTCATCAGGGGCTAAAGAGCACAAGGGGTCTCATCACCCCTGCCGAATGATCAATGCAGTGTGCGGCGTGTTTTCTGTCTCCCGCCGGCTCATATTTACCGCATTCAGACTGCGACGTCACTTCCGGTATCACGCCGTGATTGTGTATCTTCCTTGCAGTCATTGCAGTAGGACGCGCCCCCATATCATGTGACCAAATCATCACTTCCGGTAGCGCATCCTAATTACGCGCACTACTCGTGATCAATACACTGAAGTGTAGTCGCCACATCACATGACCCTAATCGTCACTTCCGGTGACATGCCCTGATCATGTGTGTGTCCCTCTCGGCGCATATCAAATTCTCTCCCCACGTGACCACACAACCACCGCCCATACCAGAGCCACAGTGGGGGAGAAAAACACAATAAGGTCACAGCCACAATTCGTGTGGTTACCCACGGACGTGTATTAGAGCAAAGGGGGATAATTAAATACATAAGCCCTAAGGCAGCATTATCCAGGGCTAAAAAACTGAAGAAAATTATATATCCGCAAAATAACGTTAGTTAATCATAAACCGCATCCATAAGACATCATGAACAGTGTTGTTATTAACCCCTACAGGAGACAACTCTATGTATCCCAGCTAATCAAATGGTCCAATCATAGGATGATAAATATCCAAGAACAATCTCTTTGCTCAAAAAGAGCATGAAAAAATAGCATGGTGGATCCATCAGATGCACTAACTACAAGAAACTAGTAAAATTCAAATTTTCATTGAGGCCTTTAGGGCTTTGTGATTCTAGCCAGAAAATCCAACGCGTCTCCCGTTGTAGGATCTTCTTATCCCAATCCCCCTGCCTCACTGTGGGTTGAACCCTTTCAATAACACAAAATCCAATCTGTTTCTCATCACCGCCATGAACAAGAT